>NC_053022.1:550070737-550081200 GCF_003073215.2 Triticum urartu
AGCAGCCAGAGGAATCGGCCAGGAAATTCTAGACACGGTTCCTAACAAAGAAAAACCAGATAGTCGACTGTCCGGACGCAGAGGCACTAGCAGCCTTCAAGCATAATATCCGCGACGAGTGGCTTGCCCGGCACCTGGGACAGGAAAAGCCGAAATCCATGGCAGCCCTCACGACACTAATGACCCGCTTTTGCACCGGAGAAGACAGCTGGCTAGCTCGCAGTAACAACTTAGCAAAGAACCCTGGTAATTCGGATACCAAGGACAAAAGTGGCAGGACACGTCGGAACAAGCAAAAGCACCGCGTTAGCAGCGACAGCAACGAAGACACGGCAGTTAATGCCGGATTCAGAGGCTATAAATCCGGTCAGCGGAAAAAGCCATTCAAAAAGAATACTCAGGGCCCGTCCAGTTTGGACCGAATACTCGACCGCTTGTGCCAGATACATGGCACCCCCGAAAGGCCAGCCAATCACACCAACAAGGATTGTTGGGTGTTCAAGCAGGCAGGCAAGCTAAGAGCCGAAAATAAAGACAAGGGGTTGCATAGCGATGACGAGGAGGAGCCCAGGCCGCCGAACAACAGTGGACAGAAGGGTTTTCCCCCACAAGTGCGGACGGTGAACATGATATACGCAACCCACATTCCCAAGAGGGAGCGGAAGCGTGCGCTACGGGACGTATACGCGATGGAGCCAGTCGCCCCAAAGTTCAACCCATGGTCGTCCTGCCCGATCACTTTCGATCGAAGGGACCACCCCACTAGCATCCGTCACAACGGCTTCGCCGCATTGGTTCTCGACCCAATTATCGACGGATTTCATCTCACAAGAGTCCTCATGGACGGCGGAAGCAGCCTGAACCTGCTTTACCAGGATACAGTGCGGAAAATGGGCATAGATCCCTCGAGGATTAAGCCCACAAAAACGACCTTTAAAGGCGTTATACCAGGTGTAGAGGCCAACTCTACAGGCTCAGTAACACTTGAAGTGGTCTTCGGATCTCCGGCAATTTCCAAAGCGAAGAGTTAATCTTCGATATAGTCCCGTTTCGCAGTGGCTATCACGCCCTGCTCGGGCGAACCGCATTTGCAAAGTTCAATGCGGTGCCGCACTACGCATATCTCAAGCTCAAGATGCCAGGCCCTCGAGGAGTAATTACGGTCAACGGAAACACCGAGCGCTCCCTCCAAATGGAGGAGCACACGGCGGCCCTCGCAACGGAAGTACAAAGCAGCCTTCTTAGGCAATTCTCCAGTCCGGCCGTTAAAAAGCCACACACTGCCAAGCGCGCCCGGAGTAACCTACAACAAGACCGCCTGGCACGTTCGGAGCAGGCGTAGCAATGCGGCCCCAACCCCAGCCATGGCGCTCCGCACTCCGCCTGGTTGCTATGCACCACCTTTGGCTTGACATTGAAAGTCTTGAGCCATAGGCCGAAATGGGGGCAGATGCAGAGGAAAGCCTCGCACACGACGATAAACGTCGAGATGTTGAGGACAAAGTTTGGGGCCAGATCGTGGAAATCTAGGCCATAGTAGAACATGAGCCCCCGGACAAATGGGTGGAGAGGGAAGCCTAGTCCGCGGAGGAAATGAGGGAGGAACACCACCCTCTCATGGGGCCTAGGGGAGGGGACAAGCTGCCCCTCTTCGGGAAGCCGGTGCGCGATGTCGTCAGACAAGTATCTGGCCTTCCTCAGCTTTTTGATGTGTCCCTCCGTAACGGAGGAGACCATCCACTTGCCTCCCACTCCGGACATGGCTGGAGAAGGTTGAGGTGGGGAGTGCGGACTTGGGCGCTGGAGCTCGAGTGCGCGGAAATGGATAGGCAAAGGAGGAAGAAGGCGTAGGTGAAAAGGTGGATCCTTATCTCCTTATATGGGCGGACGCAACTACGCGTCCCCACCCGCCTGGTAAAACTCGCTTATCTCCCCAGCGCCGTAATCAATGGCCGGTTGGGTTACCCACGCCCGTATTGATGAGAATCCCGGAATAAGGGGACACGATCTCTGCTTTGACAAGATGTGCCAAGGAGACCGCCTCACATAACACGCTGAGGTGGGATAATGAAATGATTCAAATAAAGGCTTGGCCGTGGTGTGATGTCATGCTATGGAATACGTCAGCAGATTAGATTTGTGTAAATATTATTCTCTCTATGGCAATAGGTGGAAACTTATTTTGCAGAGCCGGACACTACCTTTGTGTTCAAAATCTTCTATGAAGTACTTGGAGGAGGAACCCGCCTTGCAATGCCGAAGACAATCTGCGCGCCGGACTCGTCGTCATTGAAGCCTGGTTCAGGGGCTACTGAGGGAGTCCTGGATTAGGGGGTGTCCGGATGCCGGACTATACCTTCGCCGGACTCCTGGACTATGAAGATACAAGATTGAAGACTTCGTCCCGTGTCCGGAAGGGACTTTCCTTGGCGTGGAAGGCAAGCTTGGCGATACGGATATGTAGATCTCCTACCATTGTAACCGACTCTGTGTAACCCTAGCCCTCTCCGGTGTCTATATAAACGGAGGGTTTTAGTCCGTAGGACAACAAGAACAATCATACCATAGGCTAGCTTCTAGGGTTTAGCCTCTCTGATCTCGTGGTAGATCTACTCTTGTACTACCCATATCATCAATATTAATCAAGCAGGACGTAGGGTTTTACCTCCATTGAGAGGGCCCGAACCTGGGTAAAAACATCGTGTCCCTTGTCTCCTGTTACCATCCGCCTAGACGCACAGTTCGGGACCCCCTACCCGAGATCCGCCGGTTTTGACACCGACAGAGCATGGGCTCTAATAGAAATTAACATGGAACAATAAAAAATTATAGATACGTTGGAGACGTATCAAGCATCCCCAAGCTTAATTCCTGCTCGTCCTCGAGTAGGTAAATGATAAAAACAGAATTTTTGATGTGGAATGCTACCTAACATATTTATCAATGTAATCTTCTTTATTGTGGCAAGAATATTCAGATCCATAAGATTCAAGACAAAAGTTTAATATTGACATAAAAAATAATACTTCAAGCATACTAACAAAGCAATCATGTCTTCTCAAAATAACATGGCCAAAGAAAGCTATCCCTACAAAATCATATAGTCTGGCTATGCTCTATCTTCACACACAAAATATTTAAATCATGCACAACCCCGATGACAAGCCAAGCAATTGTTTCATACTTTTGATGTTCTCAAACTTTTTCAATCTTCACGCAATACATGAGCGTGAGCCATGGACATAGCACTATAGGTGGAATAGAATGGTGGTTGTGGAGAAGACAAAAAGGAGAAGATAGTCTCACTGTCCATGGCTCACGCTCATGTATTGCGTGAAGATTGAAAAGGTTTGATAACATCAAAAGTATGAAACAATTTCTTGGCTTATCATCGGGGTTGTGCATGATTTAAATATTTTGTGTGATGAAGATAGAGCATAGCCAGACTATATGATGTTGTAGGGATAGCTTTCTTTGGGCATGTTATTTTGAGAAGACATGATCGCTTTATTAGTATGCTTGAAGTATTATTGTTTTTATGTCAATATTAAACTTTTGTTTTGAATCTTATGGATGTGAATATTCTTTCCACAATAGAGAAGATTACATCGATAAATATGTTAGGTAGCATTCCACATCAAAAATTCTGTTTTTATCATTTACCTACTCGAGGACAAGCAGTAATTAAGCTTGGGGATGCTTGATACGTCTCCAACGTATCTATAATTTTTATTGTTCCATGCTATTAGAGCCCAGTGCCAGTGTCGGTGTCAAAACCGGCAGATCTCGGGTAGGGGGTCCCGAACTGTGCGTCTAGGCGGATGGTAACAGGAGACAAGGGACATGATGCTTTTACCCAGGTTCGGGCCCTCTCAATGGAGGTAAAACCCTACTCCTGCTTGATTAATATTGATGATATGGGTAGTACAAGAGTAGATCTACCACGAGATCAATGAGGCTAAACCCTAGAAGCTAGCCTATGGTATGATTGTTATTCTTGTTGTTGTCCTACGGACTAAAACCCTCCAGTTTATATAGACACCGGAGAGGGCTAGGGTTATGCAGAGTCGGTTACAATGGTAGGAGATCTACATATCCGTATCGCCAAGCTTGCCTTCCAAGCCAAGGAAAGTCCCCTCCGGACACGGGACGAAGTCTTCAATTTTTATCTTCATAGTCCAGGAGTCCGGCCGAAGGTATAGTCCGGCTATCCGAACACCCCTTAATCCAGGACTCCCTAAGTAGCCCCTGGACCAGGCTTCAATGACGACGAGTCCGGCGCACATATTGTCTTCGGCATTGCAAGGTGGGTTCCTCCTCCAAGTTCTTCAAGAAGATTTTAAACACCAAGAGTAGTGTCCGGCTCTGCAAAATAAGTTTCCACATATTGCCATAGAGAGAATAATATTTACACAAATCTAATCTGCTGACGTATTCCATAGCATGACATCACACCACGGCCAAGCCTTTATTCGAATCATTTCATTATCCCACCTCAGCGTGTTATGTGAGGCGGTCTCCTTGGCACATCTTGTCAAAGCAGAGATCGTGTCCCCTTATTCCGGGATTCTCATCAATACGGGCATGGGTAACCCAACCGGCCATTGATTACGGCGCTGGGGAGATAAGCGAGTTTTACCAGGCGGGTGGGGACGCGTAGTTGCGTCCGCCCATATAAGGAGATAAGGATCCACCTTTTCACCTACGCCTTCTTCCTCCTTTGCCTATCCATTTCCGCGCACTCGAGCTCCAGCGCCCAAGTCCGCACTCCCCACCTCAACCTTCTCCAGCCATGTCCGGAGTGGGAGGCAAGTGGATGGTCTCCTCCGTTACGGAGGGACACATCAAAAAGCTGAGGAAGGCCAGATACTTGTCTGACGACATCGCGCACCGGCTTCCCGAAGAGGGGCAGCTCGTCCCCTCCCCTAGGCCCCATGAGAGGGTGGTGTTCCTCCCTCATTTCCTCCGCGGACTAGGCTTCCCTCTCCACCCATTTGTCCGGGGGCTCATGTTCTACTATGGCCTAGATTTCCACGATCTGGCCCCAAACTTTGTCCTCAACATCTCGACGTTTATCGTCGTGTGTGAGGCTTTCCTCTGCATCTGCCCCCATTTCGGCCTATGGCTCAAGACTTTCAATGTCAAGCCAAAGGTGGTGCATAGCAACCAGGCGGAGTGCGGAGGCGCCATGGCTGGGGTTGGGGCCGCATTGCTACGCCTGCTCCGAACGTGCCAGGCGGTCTTGTTGTAGGTTACTCCGGGCGCGCTTGGCAGTGTCTGGCTTTTTAACGGCCGGACTGGAGAATTTGCCTAGAAGGCTGCTTTGTACTTCCGTGCGAGGGCCGCCGTGTGCTCCTCCGTTCGGAGGGAGCGCTTCGGTGTTTCCGTTGACCGTATTACTCCTCGAGGGCCTGGCATCTTGAGCTTGAGATATGCGTAGTGCGGCACCGCATTGAACTTTGGCAAATGCGGTTCGCCCGAGCAGGGCGTGATAGCCACTGCGAAACGGGACTATATCGAAGATTAACTCTTCGCTTCGGAAATTGTCCGGAGATCCGAAGACCACTTCAAGTGTTACTGAGCCTGTACAGTTGGCCTCTACACCTGGTATAACGCCTTTAAAGGTCGTTTTTGTGGGCTTAATCCTCGAGGGATCTATGCCCATTTTCCGCACTGTATCCTGGTAAAGCAGGTTCAGGCTACTTCCGCCGTCCATGAGGACTCTTGTGAGATGAAATCCGTCGATAATTGGGTCGAGAACCAATGCGGCGAAGCCGCCGTGACGGATGCTAGTGGGGTGGTCCCTTCGATCAAAAGTGATCGGGCAGGAGGACCATGGGTTGAACTTTGGGGCGACTGGCTCCATCGCGTATACGTCCCGTAGCGCACGCTTCCGCTCCCTCTTGGGAATGTGGGTTGCGTATATCATGTTCACCGTCCGCACTTGTGGGGGAAAACCCTTCTGTCCACTGTTGTTCGGCGGCCTGGGCTCCTCCTCGTCATCGCTATGCAGCCCCTTGTCTTTATTTTCGGCTCTTAGCTTGCCTGCCTGCTTGAACACCCAACAATCCCTGTTGGTGTGATTGGCTGGCCTTTCGGGGGTGCCATGTATCTGGCACAAGCGGTCGAGTATTCGGTCCAAACTGGACGGGCCCTGGTATTCTTTTTGAATGGCTTTTTCCGCTGACCGGATTTATAGCCTCTGATCCGGCATTAAATGCCGTGTGTTCGTTGCTGTCGCTGCTAACGCGGCGCTTTTGCTTGTTCCGACGTGTCCTGCCACTTTTGTCCTTGGTATCTGAATTACCAGGGTTCTTTCCTAAGTTGTTACTGTGAGCTAGCCAGCTGTCTTCTCCCGCGCAAAAGCGGGTCATGAGTGTCATGAGGGCTGCCATGGGTTTCGGCTTTTCCTGTCCCAGGTGCCGGGCAAGCCACTCGTCGCGGATATTATGCTTGAAGGCTGCTAGTGCCTCTGCATCCGGACAGTCGACTATCTGGTTTTTCTTTGTTAGGAACCGTGTCCAGAACTGCCTGCTGAATTATGTGGCTTAAGTCATCGGCATCCGGCGGTCGCACATACGTGCCCTGGAACTTGTCGAGGAATGCGGCTTCCAGGACCTCCCAAGAACCGATTGAGTCTGCTGGCAAGCTGTTAAGCCAATGCCGGGCCGGTCCCTTAAGTTTGAGCGGGAGGTATTTGATGGCGTGTAGATCATCGCCGCAGGCCATGTGGATATGAAGGAGGTAATCCTCAATCCATACCGCAGGATCTGTTGTCCCATCATATGATTCGATGTTTACGGGTTTGAAACCCTCTGGGATTTTATGATCCATTATTTCATCTGTGAAGCATAGTGGGTGTGCGACGCCTCTATACTGGGCTATATCACGACGCAGCTCGAAGGAGCTATGTCTGTTGTGTTCGGCCCGGCCGGATTTGTTGTATCCGGAATGTAGATCACCTTCACGTGCCGTGGGGCGCCTGCGCGAGGTTAGATCGATCTTGTTTGCCTTGCCTTGTCCTCCAGTACGTCTCGCAGGTCTGGCGCATTTTCCCGTGCCTTAGTTGAACAGGCGGGGGTGGCTTGGGTGGAGGGCCGAGAGGCCTCTCTGTCGCGGCCGCGAGGTGGCCGGTCGGGCCATGTTGTGCGCTGGTGATGTAGGTGCTTCCTCCTCTGATCGGGGTAGCGGCCTGCACTTTGGGTAACTCTTGGAGGGGCATTCGACTTGCATACTCTTCGGCCGCAAGGACTTCTGTCCATCTGTCAGCTAGCAAATCTTGATCAGCTCTAAGCTGTTGCTGCTTTTTCTTGAGGCTGCTTGCCATGGCTAAAAGCCTGCGTTTGAAATGCTCTTGTTCGTGGGGTCTGATGGTTGACGAATTCGTCGTCGTCGAGGCTTGCCTCGTCTTCGGAGGGAGGCATATAGTTATCATCCTCAACCTCTCGGTCTGCCGCTCTCTCAAGGGCTGGCTTCTCCATCTTCCTGTGCCGAATCTTGCTGGAGGGGGTGTTCTTCGGGTGCTATCCGGGGTAGTATTATCTCCCGTGCCGGAATCACGCTTTTGCTTTGGCGGGATTTAGAGCGGCGCCGCTGGCGCCGGCGCTTTGGTTGTTTCTTGGAGGTGTCATCCCCCGCTATTTTCATCGCCATCTCCGATCTTTTGGAGTATCCACCATGTATATGTCATATGACGAGGTGGCCTTCCAGCGCCCTACAGGTGCTGGTTCCGGTTCGTCTCCTGCATCGTCGTCCATACCGTCGATGTCTTCGGAGTCGAAGTCAAGCGTGTCGGTTAAATCGTCGACAGTGGCTACAAAGTGGGTGGTGGGTGGGCTTTGAATTTCTTCATCGTCCGCATCCCATCCTTGCTGACCGTAGTCCGACCATGTCTCTCCTGATAAAGAGAAGGACTTTAGTCAGTTCAGGATGTCGCCGAAAGGCGAGTGCTGAAAGATGTCCGCGGCGGTAAACTCCATTATCGGCGCCCAATCGGATTCGATCGGCAGGGGCGCGGGGGGGTTCGGACCGGAGAGGAATCCGGATTCGGAGTCACGGGTCATGCAGAGTGCGGCTGGCGTTCGGCTCGATCGCCTGGGATCACCCGAGGTGACTGTCCAACCGCTTATCCTCGATTGCGGCAATAGGCTCCGAATTAAGGGTCGGAACCAAGTGCGTGTGCGGTCTAGGGCAGTGTTCGGCAGCAGAGCTAGATCATGCCCCTCGAGACAGTGCGGCGCGCTTGGCTGTGGCTCGAATCCGTCGAAGATCAAATCCCCGCGGATGTCTGCCATGTAGTTTAAGCTTCCAAACCTGACCTGGATGGCCAGGGGCGTAGCTTTCGATCTACTCCAGGTGGCCAAGCGAGTTGGCCGCAGTGCGAAGCCGCCGAAGACGAAGATCTGTCCGGGGAGAAAAGTCTCACCTGTGACCGCATCGTCGTTGATGATCAAAGGAGCCATCGGGCCTAAAAGTGACGACACAGAGGCACTCTCAATGAAAGCACCAATGTCGGTGTCAAAACGGCGGATCTCGGGTAGGGGGTCCCGAACTGTGCGTCTAGGCCGGATGGTAACAGGAGACAAGGGACACGAAGTTTACGCAGTTTGGGCCCTCTCGAATGGAGGTAAAACCCTACTTCCTGCTTGATTAATATTGATGATATGGGTAGTACAAGAGTAGATCTACCACGAGATCAAATGAGGCTAAACCATAGAAGCAAGCCTATGGTATGATTGTTGTATGATGAAGTTGTTGTCCTACGGACTAAAACCCTCCGGTTTATATAGACACCGGATAGGGTTAGGGTTACACAAAGTCGGTTACAATGGTAGGAGATCTTGAATATCCGCATCGCCAAGCTTGTCTTCCACGCCAAGGAAAGTCCCATCCGGACATGGGACGAAGTCTTCAATCTTGTATCTTCATAGTTCGGGAGTCCGGCTGAAGGTATAGTCCGGCTACCCGAACACCCCCTAATTCAGGACTCCCTCACGAGGCGTACGTCATCTGAAAATCTATGTCTAGCACTTCTTCTCCTATCTCCGTTCGAGCGAGAGAGACAGAGAGAGGTTCGTCCGGCGGTCGTGCTATCGGAGGCTACTCGGCGTTCATCGCCGGACCAGGTTTCTCCCAACAATTGGCATCAGAGCAAGGTCGATCCACGGTGAGTCCGCAGCGAGTGTGATGGCGCAGAGGCCATGGTGGCGCGGTGAGGAAGCCACAGAGGCGCGGCACGGCGAGGCGGCATGGAGGCGCTGCACGTCGGTGTTGAGGCGCGTGGTGGCATCGTTCCCAATGTCGGACGCGTGCTGGTGGTGGCGGCGTTGTCAGTGGCTGTGCGATGGAGCTCTAGGCCGTGTGTCGGCCTGAGGAGATGTGCGGTGCTGCGGCTGTCACCGGCATGCGTTGCCGTAGCCGGAGGAGATGGCATATGTCGCCGCTACCGAAGACGAGGAAGACCACGCATGTCGCCGGAACGTCGGGCGTGTGTTGCCGGCGAAGAAGAAGATCCGCGTGTGTCGCCGAGGAAGAGGGTGGAGGCCGCTGCGGCGGCCATGGCAACGGCGACGACGGGAGCTGCACCAAGACGGGCAACGACAAATCAAGATTAGGGGAAGATTGTTAGGATAATCATGATTAAGTCAGTTGATTAGGTCGTGTGTGTCATGCACGTAGGTTGGTTAGACCCCAAAGTTGTTAGCTACGTGCATGCATCGGGATGGATGTGGTTGCATGTGGTTGAGATATTCTAAGAGGTGGGCGTCCGTGTGTGTGCATGGATAGAGTTTGTTAGACTCCAGACTCCAGGGTAGTTAGCTACGTATGCGTTCAGGCTGCGGAGTGGCCGGTGAGTCTGGCTATTTAAGCCATGTAATCCAGTTCATTGTAGAGAAGGGGGTATTGTGCTCGGTAAAGAGAAAAAGAAATGCCGTGCGTGCGGCCGTTGCGTCGTTCGTCGGCATGGCGCCATTCGTGCGGCGAGGTGTACGTCGTCTGAAAATCTATGTCTAGCACTTCTTCTTCTATCTCCGTTCGAGCAAGAGAGACAGAGAGAGGTTCGTCCGACGGTCGTGCTGCCGGAGGCTACTCGGCGTTCGTCGCCGGACTAGGTTTCTCCCAACACACCCCACCTTGGGACCAACTCCCAGCCAACCCGAGCTCCCGAGCCCTCCGGCCTCGAGCTCGACCATGCCTCCTGCTTCCCCGAGCACAAGCGGGACTCCTAGGTCCCGTCATCAGCCAAGAGCCCCGTTCCCGAGCTCCTACAGCCCCATGGCGCCCCGACCTCCAGATCGAGATGGTCTCGATCCTGAATCGCCAGGCTGGACTCCCTCGCCCTCTCCCCTGCTCTCCTTCCCTTTCTTCCCCATCTCTCCCTCCCGTGTTTCACCCTCTCTCTCTCTGTCTCGTTGAAACAGAGAACTCCCGCAGGTTTCCCGCCTGCAACCCTCATTTGCCCC
>NC_053022.1:550082200-550168752 GCF_003073215.2 Triticum urartu
GTAGGCGACATCCACATCCTTTCAGTTAGGCATGCCTAGACACATGCCATGGTTCTTTTGAATTTTCGTTGTCACACAACAAAATCTTTACGAACAATTTTATGAGATTACAGAACTATATGTAACAAAACTTAATTATGTTTTATGGGGACAAACATTGTAGATGTGCTTTTATATAAATAGTTATATAGCAATGGATGGAGTGAACAAAGATAGGTAGAGAAACTACCCAAAAAAGAAAAATATAGGAATTCTAGTTGCGCAAATGTGCCGGTCACCTAGCTTGTTAGAGTAGAGTTAGAGGACATAGGCTTCCTTTGAGAAAAACAATATAAGGAAAGAGGAAAAAAGACAAATAAAGAAGGCAAACCATTTGGAGGAGACGGGCGAGGAGTTCATGGTAGCGTCCTCAAACATTAGAGGGCATCGACTTCCTCTGAGCCGTGGAAAGCGAAGAAACCAAAGAAGTAAAATAGGGAAATATTAGAAGAAAAAATAGCAAAAAGACTAATAAAATAAAAAGAAAAAATATTCAACAGAGAGTTTTAGGACATTGGCTTCCTTTGAGAGGTGGAAGGGGAAAATGTAGAGCATCAGAATAGCAAAATATTAGAACAAAAAAGAAAAGAAGACTATAAAATAGAAGAATATTAGAACAAAATAAAAAAGAATATAAAATATCAAAATATTAGGAAAGGGAGAAAATAAATAAATATATGTAGACAAGGGACGATGACTTAGTATCAGGCCATGATAAATTCTCTCCGGTCCGGGCTCTCCCTCTGGTCCGGCGATGCCAATTTGTGCGGCTGCATCGGCGAGGTCCAAGCCATACCTTCTGTGCATCCTGACATATACTAGTGGTTGGGGCGCGCCCGTGGCGCGCCGCCTGAGCAGAAGCTTGGCGGTGCCGGGTGGGATAGCGCCCCTTTCACTTCCTTGTTTAGGATATGTTTGACACAAGCCCATGCAAGTGCTTTTTACAAGGAAAACTCGGGCACTAAGTATAACAAAAACTAAAAACCAAAGATAAAAAAACTACTTCTATCGGTGGTAAGGTCAAAGACCACCACGCCATAGCCGCTGGCCTCATCATCGTTGGCTGTCAACGGCAATTTGCTGGAGGCTTGTTCAACGCCTTGTCATCCTCAATCTTAATCTTCTTGAAGAGCCAGCACCGTAACGCGTCATTGACGATGGTGCAGCGGCTCTGCACGAACGCAAGCATGGACCGGTTCTCATCAAGCCCATCAGCAGCATGTGGGTGCCACCGCTGCAACAGAGCTCGGTGGCTCGTTCTCCGAAGGCGGTGGAGTCCAAGCTCACCACCGAGAAACGACAACAAGTGTATTGCAGCCATGAGCAGTGGCGCAGCTGTAGGGTGGCCAGGTGGTCCATGGACCACCCTGGAATTTGGCCCATTAGTTTAGTACTTCTCTGAAAAAAAGAAACATATCCAGGCCCAAGTCAGGTCTCAGCCCATGTACATGCGAAGCGTTGGCTCGTTTCTTCCGTTTCCTGGTACGCGTGCGCTGATCGTTCCTAATTCCCGACTCCTCGTCGTCTCGTCTACTCGTCTCCTTTTCCTCTGGACTGAAACCCTAGCGGCTATCGCCATCGCCCAGCGCAAGGCCGGCACTCCGGCAGCAGCAGGGCACCCGCCGACGGCGACCGACGAGGCGAGGAAGGAACTGCGCACCTACGCACGCATAGGTACAGCCCATGAGACCTGCTGCTGCAGAGCTGCTACTCATCCGTGCCATCGTCGAGGCTCTCCAGGCCGTACTCACTCTGCTCGCCATCGTAGTAGTCCTCGACTCAGCCCATGTTCCTCTCGCGGGCATCGCAGAAGTTCATCACCTTCGTTTCCCATCAAACACCCATTCTGTATCCAAAACAAATTTAATCAATGTGCTAGTCAATATGTAGAAAGGGATTAAGAAATGCATTTCTGTGAAATAGAAGGGAGGCATGTCAAATAGTACTCCCTCCGTCCCATAATGTAAGACGTTTTTTGACACCAGACAGAGGGAGTATAACCTACTAATATAATCTGAATACAAAAATGACTGAGCCAATCATGACCTTATTTAATATCAGACAAAGTGAGACTGCATAACAGAAAAAATTAATGTCACATTCAGTATAAACAGAAAAAAGGTAAAGGACATGTCAAGTGTATAAAAGATGGGAGCTAAGCATGACCTTATTTAACACGTAGCCATGGTATGAATGCAACAACAACTAAGATCTGAGAGCTTGATGCAAATATGGAATTCAAGCACCAAAGGCGCCTTGGCGCGTCTCTTGAGCCGGAACTATGCGCACTAATCATGTTGTCGTATTTGTTAGCGTTCATGCATAGTTTAGTGAAAATACATGTATAAATTTCCTCTTGTAGCATATCAAGTTGTAGGTCAATACTCATAAGACATATAAACAGGTGCCTGAAGCAAGGAATACAATTAAGAATACTCTCCACAAGGCCCTCGGGAATAACTATAACCTCACTATTATGTAAAAAGAATATAACCAAAAGCATAGATGAACTAAACCAGAAACTTTATTAAAGGGACAAAACCTGCAATAGGAAGAAGCACAGTTCCTCATTTTAGAACTGCTGGTGTAATATTTATCCAAAGGTTTTTAGAACTGCTGGTGTAATCTTTATCCAAAGGTTAGTATCTTCAACACATTTTCACCATCAACAAATTCAGCAATTCTAAAGTTAAAGAGCCACAACCCTTGAAACACCGGGGATAAGTGTTTCATGTCATCAACAAATTAACTATATCAGAGCAACCGAACGACAACCGATTAAACAAATCTCATGGTAAATGATATGAAAATAACTAAATGAAGGCAATGCAACATATGCACTGAAACAAACGGGATGGACATATCCAGGTACTTTACAGCGTATCGATTGTGAAAAATCCAAATCCATGGGGCATCCTGATATGCATATCCCTCAACGGGCTAAAAATCCAAATCGATTGTGAAAAATATGACTTATATATGTGCCCAGACTAAAAACCTACAAATATAACCAGGGTGCTATCATACTGTTAGAATTAGATACTGATAGTTTTGCTTAAAAATCAGAATTAATAATAGGACTGCAGAGGGCAGTTTGACCATTATTTCAAAGACACAACTTTTGTAAGGTGCTGTGTTAATAGCACAATAAACAGAACAAATACTGTAAGTTGCAAATGCATGATCCAACCCATATTAGTAAATTTTGGGCCGTATAAATAAACTTGCTCATGGAACATAGGTTGTGGTGTAGGTGAAGGTTGCCAACGAAACCTATGCCAGTTCATCAACGGGCTAAACAAAAGAAAAAGAACAAGAACAATGGTTTACAGAAATAACTACTTGTGAGCTCAAAGTGGAAATTATTCACCAATGATGGATAACCTCAAGCATGGCGGTGTCAAAAATAAATATGATGGATAATCTTATTCTTATTTTATTATGTGCACTAAAGACAGAATATATGTTAAAACTATGCACCATTGTTTTTCTGAACCTGTACTCAAAGAATTCAGGATACTGTTCTACAAATCTACAAGTCGTACATTGTCTCCAGTGAATACAAATTTTTGCGTACACTATTGTTTCCTAGTTGCATAGACTTGAGCACAAAAGCAAGCTCACTAAATTTCCTAACAACCCTTCTGGAAGAATTTCAGCAAAAAAGAAATTATACCACTTAAGCTTCTTTAGAGGCTGTAGTTGATATACATTGAAATCAAAATTATTCCCATTTGACAAAGTATGGTCCAACGCATCTTGCATAGTTCACATGTGCAGCCCTATGAGAGATACAGAGGGCCCTTTCCTTAAAAGATTGTGTAGATGCTGAATTATCCACATGAGGGACAAAATTAATGAACCAACGAGCTCATATTGTCCTACCCATCTTTTTGTACCATCCTGTAGTTTTCTGCCGAAGATGAGAACTTAATTATTCCTTAACATCTCTTTCTTGGAGCTAAACAAAACGAACCTTTCTCGACGCTCCTTAATTGATACTTAACATTATTTTATAATTTCATCGCTAGTTGCACAGGGCAATCAGCACCGGTGCAACATGACCCTAGCCTAACCCAACATGATAGACTCACCGTCGAAAAAACAAGCCTGTATGATCAGATCCAGAGCAAGACAGGGATGGCTAAATAACTTGAAGCAGCATGTACACGATATTTGTAGTAAATAAAACCAATAAATATAATTTAAAAGGGCTGCAACTTCTTATAAGCTTTAAACAGCAAATAGCTTCCCAATTTTTTCATGCACTAAAGCAAAAGAGAATCAAAACAAGAATTTGTAACACCTCACTTCCAACATCTTTGTTCTACCTCAGAGTGTTGTCATCACAATTCTAAATTTAAGGGCCTACTCCTATCATAAGCTGCAGGGACAAGTTCATGTGTACCATATGCACATGGAGGAGTTAAAAAAAATGAGCTAATTAAATACAAGATATAGGTTCCAATTAAATCCTTGTGATTAGCAGTTCCCTGAAGATATAGGAGGAGCAAGGAACTAAAGAGTAATACTAACTCACCCAGTGCACCGCCTCCCTTCGCATGACCATACAATTTCAGGACAATCACAGCACCAACTGAAGCACTTTCTTTGAATGCTTGTGCCTAATCAAAAGCAGCCTGACCAATGCTGCCATCATCACAAATATCATCAGATCTCGTTACTGTGGAAAAACCATAAAATGTCAGTGAAAATCTCAATAAAAGAGGATATAACAATAATAGTGCAAGACTATGATAGTTTACATATTGTTGCTTCAGCAACTTGACACATTTCCTCGAAAAGCGCAGCCTCTTGCTTATGGCGCCCACTCATGTCAACAATGATGAGAATGAGATAATATTTCACTTCCCTGAACCTTTCCAGGCCCTCAACAGAAATCTTCTTCACGGTATCTGATTCCATGTAGCTGCAAAGGCGTCGATTTTATTTAGCTCGGATCTTAGGGAGAAGCTTTTAATGCATGAGTAAATCTGTTAATGTAAGGTCCCTTCCATAAAAAGGTATCTTGACCTTGGTTGCGTTCTGCTTCAATAGATAAAAACTACCTTTAAAGGCTGTGTGTGATTGCATAAGAACCAATGAATGGCTAATTATTTGAGACTGATCCATCACGGATGTAAATTTTGGGCGTTTATACTGACGTGGGTATAGTAAGATCTGAGTCTGACCATGAATCCTAATCTGAATAGGCCACACGATTGACATCAGACCTGAATTAAAAACCCATATCGTCTGACTAACTTGAGCATGAAACATGATGAGAACAACCCAATACTGTAGCTACCCTGGCATGCCAAAGTTAGTTCTCATCTTCTATTTCACACAAATCAATTGTGTACGGCAAGAACGGTTGACACCTGCAAGGAATGTAGATTCAGTAATTGGCAAGTTCGTCAAAACATAGTGCAAAATTTCGCTTGCCCAGAACGAGTGACCACACACATTTACACAGGAGTATAAAGTTAAACAAGGGCACTGTAGGATAAAATTACAAATGGGCATGAAAGATAATCAGTGTCAGTGTGCAACTGCAATGAATCAAGATTGGGAGAAAAAGATCGACGACGGAACGGACGGACCTTGTGCGGGGGCTGTAGTATAGTCCAGCTGCCTGCCGGCGCTGTTGAAGAGGACGCCGACTTCCTCCTCGCAGAGCACAGCGAGCTCTTGCGCCTCCCTCAGCAGCCCGTCGACCCGATCTGGTTCCTCTTTTCGTCGGCTACACCCTTGCCGCCGACCTCCTGGTGGCGCGGCTGTCGTGCCTCCTTGTCCACCGGTGCAGATGGGCTGGAGGGGGTAGGAAGTCGACCAGGGCTGGGGGAGGAGGTCAAGCAGCGACGGCTTGCAACAGGGAGGTGAGGTAGATGGGGAAGAAGGTGAGGCGGCGAAGGCGGCAACCCTAGAAATCCATCTGAGGAAGGAAAGGAGAAAGATTTTTGGGAGAGGAGAGGGCTCGCGTGCGTGGGCAGAGAAGGGGCTCAAGACGATCCTTCGCGACAAAGCCAGCGAGCAGGACGAGCCACTGCAGGCCGCCAGAACCTCGCCGGCGACGAAGGGGACAGCGCGCTCGAAACCCTAGCCATGGGCCCATGGCTGAGGGTCGGCAGCGAGCGCGGGAGGCCGGATCTGGAGGGATGGGAGGAAGGAGCAGAGGAGGGGAGGTTGTCAGTCTGCCACCCGCCGTCGGGACTCGCCGGATTCGGCCGGCGTGAGTGGCGGCGGCGGCGGCGAGGAGTCACAGAGGGAGAGAGGGCTCACGAGAGAGGAGTGAGAGAAGGCTTGCCTGTGGGGACCGGGGACTGGTCAATCTCTTTCTCTCTTTCTTTTCAACGACGCGAACTTTGTTGTTTCGTAGCTAGTATGACGTGGACATCGCGAGCTAACGCCCTTGATGCACACATTAATGTTTTGGATAGCTAAAAATATCACATGGATTCTGACATGCGGGCCCGCTTGGTTAGTGAGAGGGACAAAGAGAGGGTATTGAGTTGACCAATGGGTTCAGGGGTATTTTGGACTGTTTGGCTGGTCAAAGGCTTTTGACCGGACGGCAACGCAGCAGTTGAGCAGTCATTAGACGCAAGGATTGCATCACTGAGCATATCAAACTTGTAGTGCCATTTTTGTGCGACAAAACCAGTGGCAAAAATAAATAAATAAACAATTAGAAAAAACAATCTAGCATGAAATTTTGCAAGCATGGAGTATCTTGCCCTTTCGATATCCATACTCTGAATTGCAAATACCATTGGTCCCGCATATGGACAAAACCACGGGAATCAATGAAGGGAGCCTCATCTTCAAAGATTTTGAAATGCTTGGAACTGTCACATGCACCTATCATGCCATGCCAATTTTGAACTTTTGATCAGTTCATAGGGTGATCATATAAATGTGGACGGCAACCACCTCCGGCCGCATCGCCCACCATTTCCCCCCGCCGTATCGTCTCCCTCTCTCCACTCCCCACTCTCCACGAGCCCCACTACCTCTCCTCTCCAACCTCCTCGTCTCCCTCACCGCATCCTCTCCATCGCCATCGCAGACGCAGGAGGCGAGCGCCCGGATTGGGGCGCAGATCTGGTGGAGCAGGCGCGGCAGGTCGCTGCGGGCACCTTTGTGAGGGGACGTGTTGGCGTCCAGCGCGGTGCTCCCTCCGCTGCAGATCTGGAGAAGGCGGGGGCGGGATGCAGCGGCGCAGTCCAGCCAGATGCGCCCGCTCTGGCGATCTCCGGCGAGGCGCAGAAGGTGGAGGCGGGCTCTGGCGAGGCACAGAAGGTGGAGGCGGGCTTCGGCGAGGCGCACGAGGTGGAGAAGGTGGATAAGGTGGAGGCCGGATCTGGCGAGGAGCAGGCGGAGCAGAAGGTATGTGCTTATCACTTTAATGTGGTAGTTTTTAGATTGTAGGGTTTGTGGCCAGAAGGTTCTTTGGTTAGATTTGTTGGATGTGGGGTTTTCTCTGCATTAGGGTTTTTGTGTATTTGATTCGTGCAAGAATGGTGGACCTCATATGATTATTAGATTAGGTTAGAAGTAGACGGATTGTGGGATGGGGTTTTTTCAGATGCTTATTAGATTAGTAGTGGAATTTGTGCAATTCTTTAGGTGTTTGGCTTGAGGATTAGACCATGGATTAGTCAAATATATACTTCTCTATTGGTTTGGGTTGGTGACTGCTTTAGTTCTTTGGCTTGATGATTAATTAAATGGATGCTTAGTTCTAGGGATTATGCCTGTCATAGTTGCAATTCTTGGATACTTGATTGATGCATGTTGTCATAGTTGCAGTTATTTGATGCTTGATTGATGCCTGTCAGGCAGAGGCTATGAGATGGGTTGTGCATGGCCTTGCGTTTTTGGAAATTGTCTACCTGAGGTGATTAGATGGTGCATTAGTTTGGTTGTAAATATAGTGAAGGATGTGCTCATGTAATGGGTGTTGTCATGTTAATCAAAAAGATCTTCTCAATGGCTGGATTTGTTTGTGTTGGATTGGGGCTTCTGAAGGAGAGGGGAAGGGTAGTCTATGCTTATTTAGTTTGGGTTAGCAGTGGAATTTTGCCATTGCTTCAGAGATATTTACAGCATTGAACATCCTCTCCAATGCCGTTGATTCAGAGATAAAAGCATCTTGGGGTTTTTTCAGATGCTTATTAGATTAGTCCTGGAATTTTTGCTTGTTAGATTTTAGTTAGTATGAGGTTGAATACCTTATTTAAGGGGAAATTTAAGGTCAGATAGACCATATATGATTATTAGATCTGTAGTTCAATGTTGCAGACATATATGATTATTTGATTTGATCTGTGATTCAATGATATTGGATGGAAACATATTTGATTTGGAATGCATTAATTATGATGTGGCAATGAATTGATTTAGATGATACAAGATTCATCTATAGTATAATTTGTTGTTGTTTAGGTAAGTAATGAAATTTTAGTTGTTTGTTGAAGATGTATGCATTTATAGTTGAAGTTGTACCTAATTAACTACTGCATTATGTTAATATGTGTAGGAGCTTTGCTGTATTATCCCAAAAAATGCTTAGGTACATCTGAATTATTCTTTTGTGCAGGTTTCCTGTAATTAGAAAGTTTTCCAGAATATGTATTTATATTAGCTATGTTGTCCAATATAGATTGGAGCTTTCCATCATTATGCAAAAACAAATTGTTTAGGTAGCTTTATTTGTTTATCTATAGGTTTCATATTAAAATATTTTGCATTGGAAAATATATTGACAATATTGGTCACTTGCAACATACCAATGTGGTTCACATTGACAATTTTGTTTGTAATGACATTATTTGAAATGCAATTCAATTCCATGTAAATGATTTGCTTGGTTGACAATATAGCAGAAGGAGGATCTTGTTGACAACAAGAGGAAGTATGACTCATCTGGGTACTACCCATATGACAGTGATGAAGATGAGCCGTACGAGGTAAGGCCTAGTTGAAATGTTATTTTTGCATTGAGTTAGTGTTAGATGTTTATAGTATTTGAATGCATAATGTATTATTGTCTGTCAGTAATGTGTGCAGTATGAATCTGGAGATGATGTGGTCGAGGGGAACGTCGAGTCCTTTGGAGAGAAGGAGGTGCTGAAGATCAGGGCCCAAGGACCTGCTAAGTACTACAACTGGATGACGGAGAAGCACCGCTGCCCCTACTGCAGCAAGCCCAAACCCAGGTCTGGGTTACAGGGGCATCTGATGGAACATTGTCGGGCAACATCGATCACCGGTGATGACTACAAGATCAGGGCTCAGCACTCTGCCCTCCTGAAGGTCCTGAGAAACCCTAACATCTAGTCCTACATCATGCTGATCATCAGAAGCTGGAAGCCCTACTCATCATCAGTAGATTTGATGATGTTTTACTTTTGGAAAGCTGCATCTGGGTCTGAACTACTAATATAATGTAATGTATTATGTGTCTGAACGGGATTTGTTGTGAACTGGCTGGTACCTGTGGGGGTAACGTAGAATGCTATCTATATTTGTGTGGCCTTAACTTTATTGGTGGTGAATGCTTCCTTCATGTTTAGTTGTTGTTTCGATGGTGCAATGATCACAAATGGCGCTTCAGTGTAGCTTCAGACATGCTGCAACACTTGTCTATGCTGTAGGCAAGTGCAAAATGTTGTGCCCATGTGCCAATCATACCAAATATTCAATCTGGCAATGTTCCAAATTGGCTGTCATGAATTATAGTACATGGGGTTTAGTAAAGTTACTGATAATTGTTCATCCTCACACATTCCATCAATGCATAATTTGAATAAGCAAAAAGATCAAACGTTCCATCATTCGAACATATGTTGCAATAACAGAGCAAATATTCCATCATCAAAGTGTGAAGGAATTAAAATGTAAATTTAGAAGAGTAATGTAATACTAGTTAAAAATAGTGTGTGCAAAAACAAAAGAATTTGAAATAAGATTATTTTACAATGCCCCCTTGAGGTATAGACCGATGTTTTGAGCAGCCAGTCTAGAGGGCAGTATAAATTAAAAAAAATAAAAAAAAATACAAAACCTTGAAAACCTAGCTTTGTTTGTGTAATAGGTCATGTGTGCCAAAATAGAGGTGATTTGGAGGTGGTCGAAAAAATCACCGCATTCCGGAGGGGCCATTTGGTCTAACTTAAGCTAGTTTTTGAACATAGGTGATTTTTTCCACCACCTCCAAATCACCCAAATTTTCTTGTAAATGGTGACCCACATGTTCCAAACATGACTATCAAATTTTTTTTGGAAAAAGAATATTTTACAATGCCCCCTTGAGGTATAGACCGATGTTTTGAGCAGCCAGTCTAGAGGGCAGTATAAATTCAAAAAAAATCAAAAAAAATACAAAACCTTGACAACCTAGATTTGTTTGTGCAATAGGTCATGTGTGCCAAAATAGAGGTGATTTGGAGGTGGTCGAAAAAATCACCGCATTCCGGAGGGGCCATTTGGTCTTAACTTAAGCCAGTTTTTGAGCAAAGGTTATTTTTTCCACCACCTCCAAATCACCCAAATTTTCTTGTAAATGGTGGCCCACATGTGCCAAACATGTCTATCAATTTTTTTTTTGGAAAAAGATTTTTTTACAATGCCCCCTTGAGGTATCGACCGATGTTTTGAGCAACCAGTCTAGAGGGCTGTATAAATTCAAAAAAATCAAACAAATACAAAACCTTGAAAACCTATCTTTGTTTGTGCAATAGGTCATGTGTGCCAAAATAAAGGTGATTTGGAGGTGGTCGAAAAAATCACCTTATTCCGGAGGGGCCATTTGGTCTAACTTAAGCCAGTTTTTTGAACATAGGTGATTTTTTCCACCACCTCCAAATCACCCAAATTTTCTTTTAAATGGTGGCCCACATGTGCCAATGAGGTCATGTGTGCAAAATTTGGGGTCATCTTATGCATGCCCCCACATGCACCATGTACAAGCTGGACCATTCGGGTCTGCCGAGAATTTGTACACCACGGCCTCATTTTTGTAGAAATCCCATTAATAGCCATGTGTGCAAATGAGCATGTGTAAAATTTACTAGGTGTTTTGAAGGCGGAAACATTAACTTGGCATATATGCAAAAAAATGTGCATTGAATGCAAGTGAGCATGTGTATAATTTAGTGTGTGATTTGACGAACAGGAGAATATGCCAAAAACACATGGCAATATGCCAAAAATACTAGGTGTTTTGAACGTAGAAACATTAACTTGGCATATATGCAATAAAAATGTGCATTGAATGCAAGTGAGCATGTGTATAATTTAGTGTGTGATTTGAAGAACAGGAGAATATGCCAAAAACACATGGCAATATGCCAAAAAAAGTGCCCACCTACCAGACACTAGTAGAAAACAGGGCTATGGTTCCGGGGCAATATTCACATTAGTCCCGGTTCAGTCACGAACCGGGACTAATGTGAGCATTGGTCCCGGTTCGTGCGGCTAAGGCATTAGTCCTAGTTCACCTGAGCCCTTTAGTCCTGGTTCCCTTTAGTCCCGGTTCGTGCCTCAAACCGGGACTAAAGATTAGACCTTTAGTCCCGGTTTGAGGCACGAACCGGGACTAATGGGGTTGAGACCTTTAGTCCCGGTTCGTGCCACGAACCGGTACTAAAGGTCCCATTTTTAAACTCTACCCCCACCCCCCCCATGGATCGCCTTTTTAGTTTTTAAAAAAGAAAATGATGGAAATGTCAAAAAAACAAAAGAAAATAAGTTTCCCATGTGATATGTGGTCTAGTTGTTGGGAAAATTTGCAAATGTGAATTTCGACTTTATTTGCAAAATCTCTCTGGAATTTGTAAAAATGGGCATAACTTTTGCATACTAACTCGGATGAAAAAGTTTTTTATATGAAAAATCATCTACTCGAAAAGTTACATCCGAATTTAACCGGGGGAACCCCGTTAAACATTTTCAAAATCCTCAAAAACCTAACAGAAAAAAAGTTACGAGGCTTTTAAGATCTAGAGTGGAAAAAATCGAAAAAATTTCAAACTGTGGTCAAACAATGGTCAAACTAATTATTCTAGAATATTAGTGTTACTAAATAATTATTTCAGTTATTTTAAATTTTGGTCAAATCTGGTCAAACTGTGGTCAAACAATGGTCAAACAATGGTCAAACTAATTATTCAAGAAATATTAGTGTTACTAAATAATAATTGTTTTTAAAACAATAGTTTCAAACTCAAACAGTGAAATGTGTCACTTCATGCTCAAGCAAAATTTCCGAGGGTTAATAGGATTGACATCTTACTATTGTCAGGAAAACAACAAGTGCAGACTTGGAAACGAAGGAGAATAGAACCCGGAAGTTAAGCATGCTCAGGCTGGGGGAGTGGGAGGATGGGTGACCGTTCGGGAAGTTAGATGATTTGGAATGATGAGGGGTGATTAGAGATTAGAGGATAAATTGAGCAGTGATGAGGGTGGTGATTAGAGATTAGAGGTTAAAATAATTTAGAAATTTGAAAATAAAAAATTCAAAAAAATCATAAAATTTCCTTTAGTCCCGGTTGGTGTTACCAACCGGGACTAAAGGTGGAGCTTCACGTGGCCGCGGCCTTTAGTCCCGGTTCGTGTAAGAACCGGGACTAAAGGGGAGAGGCATTAGTACCGACCCTTTAGTCCCGGTTCAAAAACCGGGACTAAAGGGCCTTATCAACCGGGACAAAGCCCCTTTTTCTACTAGTGAGAGCAGGATAATTCATAACACCACAGCCTGCATACGACTAGGAACCCAACCGTTCATGGGCCAGGATGCAGGCCCGTGGTGCAGAATATCGGTGCTGCTAGTAGGCCCCACGGGGCAGAGGGGGACGAGAGTTAGGCAATGTACTGCCTGCATATGGTAGAAGCTTGTGAGGGGAGTCGCAGCCTGGTATATAAACCGGTGCAGCGCTCTCTCGCTTGGCGAGGTGGGACTAAACTCCCACCACCCCACGGCTGTGCGCTGCGATGTGCCCTGCGCGGCTCTGCCTTGGGCCCAATTCGGGCGGGCTGGCCTAGGGCAGCCTTACCCACGGCGCGCTGATCTGTGTTTTATAAATTACTTTGTTTTTATAATTCTTAACTCCAAAATTTATTTTCTTGTTTATATTTCTAATATTTAAAATCAAATCTATTTTTTCATATATTATTTCTAACAGTGTTTACTAAAATAAAAAAAGTGAGCCAAATTTTGTTGCGTTTTATTTCATTTGTTCGTTCTCTTTTTTATATTGATAATATTTACGAAATATAAACAAAAATGGTGTGTTCTATTTCACTTCTTTATTCTAATATTTTTTTCTCTTCTTTATATTTGAAATATCTTCAAAATGTAAGATAATATGTTGTCTTTTATTTTACTTCTTCATTCTAATAGATCTTATCTTTTTTATATTTGAATTATTTTTTAAATGTAAGATAATATGTTGTCTTTTATTGCACTTATTCATTCAATTTTTCTTCTGTTTTCTATATTCTCCTATTTTCTTTGTTCTGGCGATTAAAATTTAATTAATGTATGATATAACGTTGTCTTTTATTTCACTTTTCATGGTTGTCTTTCCTAATTATAAATTTTCTTTTCTGTTTCATACTTGAAATATTATTAAATGAAATCTAGTTGGGACAATCGCATGTGTGCCTCCACTTGCAGCATGTACTAGAAGCAGGTTTTCCTTCTCGGTCTCACCAATGGATACCAAACTTTATGCACACCCTACGATGAGCATAGCAAGCATGCATGGCAACTATCGTTCATTTCGGACACTCGATGTAATTTGTAGGTGTTTTGCATCGAGAAACATTAACTTGGCATATATGCAAAGAGAAAATGTGTATTCAATGCAAGTGAGCATGTGTATAATTTAGTATGTGATTTGAAGATCAAAACACCTGGCAATATGCGAAAAAAAGTGCCCACCTACCAGAGCAGGATCATTCGTACACCACGGCCTGCATACGACTAGGAACCCAGCCGTTCATGGGCCAGGATGTAGGCCCGTGGTGCAGAATAACTCTGCCGCTAGTAGGCCCCATGGGGCAGAGGTGACGAGAGTTAGGCAATGTACTGCCTGCGTATGATAGGAGCTTAGGAGGGGAGTCGCAGCCGGGTATATAAACCGGTGCGGCGCTCTCTCGCTTGGCGAGGTGGGACTAAACTCCCACCACCCCACGGCTGTGCGTTGCGCTGCGCCCTGCGCGGCTTTGCCTTGGGCCCAATTCGGGCGGGCTGTCCTAGGGCAGCCATACCCGCGGTGCACTGATCTGGCCCAGGGCAGCCTTGGGCCCAATTCTAATATTTCTTATCTTTATTATAAATTTAAAATATTTATAGTTTGTAAGATAAAATGTTCTGTTTTATTTCACTTCTTCATTCTAATTTTTGTTCTCTTCTTTATATTTGAAATATTTTCTAAATGTAAGATAATATGTTGTCTTTTATTTCACTTCTACATTCTAATAGATCTTATCTTTTTATATTTGAATTATTTTTTAAATTTAAGATAATATGTTGTCTTTTATTGCACTTATTCATTCAATTTTTTCTTCTGTTTTCTATATTATCCTCTTTTCTTTGTTCTGACGGTTATAAATTTAAACAATGTATGATATTATGTTGTCTGTTATTTCTCTTTTCATGGTTGTCTTTTTCAATTATTAATTTTCTTTTCTGTTTCATACTTGAAATATTATTAAATCAAATGTAGTTGGGACAATCGCATGCATGCCTCCACATGCACCATGTACTAGAAGCATGTTTACCTTCCCGGTCCAACCGAATGATCCCAAACTTTATGCATACCCAAAGGATGATCATGGCATGCATGCATGACAAGTATCGTTCATTTCCGACACTCGATGCATTTTCTAGGGTTTATCCTGTGACAAAACCCTACAACACTGCCCCCACGTGATGCAACGTGCGTTTTGTGTCTGAATTTGTGCACACCTTGCCTGGGGGACCACATTGGCCATGCCGACATGGTCCCAAAAGTTGGGGTCATCTCATGCATGCTTCCACATGCACCATGTACAAGCAGGACAATTCGGGTCTGCCGGAGGGCAGGTCCGAAAGTGGTTTACCTTCCCGGTCCCACCGAATGATCCCAAACTTTATGCATACCCTACGATGATCATCGCATGCATGCATGACAAGTATCGTTCATTTCCGACACAATGCATTTTCTAGGGTTTATCCGGCGACAAAACCCTACAACACTGCCCCACGTGACGCAACGTGCGTTTTGTGTCCGAATTTGTGCACACCTTGCCTGGGGGACCACATTGGCCATGCCCACATGGTCCCAAAAGTTGGGGTCATCTCATGCATGCCTCCACATGCACCATGTACAAGCAGGACCATTCGGGTTTGCCGAAGGGCAGGTCTGAAAGTGGTTTACCTTCCCGGTCCCACCGAATGATCCCAAACTTTATGCATACCCTAGGATGATCATGGCATGCATGCATGACAAGTATCGTTCATTTCCGACACTCAATGCATTTTCTAGGGTTTATCCGGCGACAAAACCCTACAACACTGCCCCCACGTGACGCAACGTGCGTTTTGTGTCCGAATTTGTGCATACCTTGCCTGGGGGACCACATTGGCCATGCCCACATGGTCCCAAAAGTTGGGGTCATCTCATGCATGCCTCCACATGCACGATGTACAAGCAGGACCATTCGGGTCTGCCGGAGGGCAGGCCTTAAAGTGGTTTACCTTCCCAGTCCCAACGAATGATCCCAAACTTTATGCATACCCTAGGATGATCATGGCATGCATGCATGACAAGTATCGTTCATTTCCGACACTCAATGCATTCTCTAGGGTTTATCCGGCGACAAAACCCTACAACACTGCCCCCACGTGACGCAACGTGCGTTTTGTGTCCGAATTTGTGCACACCTTGCCTGGGGGACCACATTGGCCATGCCCACATGGTCCCAAAAGTTGGGGTCATCTCATGCATGCCTCCACATGCACCATGTACAAGCAGGACCATTCGGGTCTGTCGGAGGGCAGGCCTGAAAGTGGTTTACCTTCCCGGTCCCACCAATTAACAAGTCATAAATAGGACAACATTTAATCATACATATTTGATATGAATTTGAAAAATATGAGAAGAAGTGATATGGAATTATGAAACATGAAAAAACAATTAGGAATAAGAAGGAGAAAACCTAAAATAACAGGAAAACCAAATTAAAAGGGAAAGAGGAACAGTACATTTGAATATATAATATTGCAGAAATGATAGAGATACTATAAATATTGTTGAACATATACAAGTATACAATAACTAATAGGTGTCACAAATATTTTTTATTGAGGGAAGAAACAATGATATTAATTTTGAGGAAAAAACAATGTAGAGGTAGGTGGGCCGGCCCAGACCGCAAATAACTGTCGGATCCATATTGTGGGGGCCCACCACGCTGCGCTTTCCATGCACGTCGATCACATGCACGTCGATCACGGGAGTAGTCACTACTAGGGAAAAGGCTAGCAGCAGCGCGGATTTTAGGCCTATCAGCAGTGCGGGTGCCCTCGCTACCAATAAGGCGCTACAGCTAACTCTTAGTAGTAGCGCTGCCTGTACCCGCGCTACCACTATTGACTATAGCAGCAGCGCTTTTCAGGAACGCGCTGCTATTATTTAGCTGTAGCGATTTCCCCGTCCAGCGCTACTGTTATATCTTTCACCAGATAAACTGCAATTTCCAGGTACTACTAGATATCAATTTCATAAAGCATTATAGGTACTAGGTAGTACTCCCTCGGTTCGAAATTACTCGTCGTGGTTTTAGTTCAAATTTGAACTCAAACCATGACGAGTAATTTGGAACCGAGGGAGTACTAGATAACAATTTCATATATACTCAACATGCATCCTCAAGCAGTACAAGGTGACATCGACGACAATCATCATATTTAGTTCTAGATGATATCGGCGACGATCATCATATGTAGTTCTACATGATATCGACGATGATCATCATATGTAGTTCTAGATGATATAGCCACACACACATATGTAGTTCTAGATGATATCGACGACGATCATCATCCTCAAGCCTGGGCGGTGGGTGTTTCTGATAGTAATTAGGATGGCCTGTCCAGCACAAAGATTCTTGCCAACGAGGAATCTCTTCCACTCAACCGAGTTCAACTGTGTGCGACCATCTGTGCCCATGCGGTAAGTACATGTGGTGACGGAGCCCCTTGCGGTAAGGCGTAGTCCAACTGAGCCTTCTTCATCAGGCTCGATACCATAACTCACAGATAGGTTCTTTGGCAATCTCTGAATAAGAAAAACATATCAATTAATAAATAGCCTCACACATACTCTTGCAAATATATTTCTATTAAGTCTAGATTTCTACACTAATAAGTATGTGATCAGACTCTACACTAAAGTATATCATCGACTAGATTCCACAAAGCATATCATTGGACTCTACACTAAGCATATCATCGGATTCACTAAGCATATACGTATAACATACCATTTCATGCCGATCGACCATGGTACTTGTCAGGCGAGTCACAAATGGCACCCCGACAAAGTCATCACGTGGCGGAATTATGTCCCATAGGTTCCACACCTCCTCCTCGCTCAGCCTCATTCTTTGAGCTATGATGGCTTCATGAAGTGGGTTCTCATCATCTTCATTGAGTGGGTCCTCATTATCTTCATCATCTTCGTCATCTTCATCATCTTCCACCAGGTTGATATAAATGACAACCAGCTTGGGTCTTTCTGCTCTGAAGGAGAATCTGATCAACTCACCACCAGTAAGACGCATGCGAGCGAGGAAACGGGCCCATCCATCTCCTCCAATCTGCGACATATTGCGTCCTTTCTCGACCTCCATAGTGTACGGCCCTCCAGGAGCCTCAAATGTCACAGTGTCTCCTGTCATCTTGTTGAATTTCAACCTCACATTGCATGGGACGATCTGTGTAAGAAAAACAAAATGACACAATGCAGTAATGCCAACACTAAAAATAAAATAGTTGTTACATTTCATCTAATTTCTTACTGCCGCATGACGAAAACTCGGATGGAAGTAGATGCCGAACAGCTTGCCAGTTGCAAGGCTGCTGGCGCACCTTGACTTGCACAGTCGGCATAGTGGTGCTGGTGGTCGCGCCATTTTCACCTACATTTTGCCAAAAAATAACTTATTACAAAAAAACTAAATCGAGCATACTCAATCAACTAAATCAACTAGCATACTAAATCCACTAGCATACTAAATCCACTAGTATACTAAATCAACTACATCAAAATGTTCTAAATCAACTAGCGTACTAAATCAACTAAATCAACTAGCCTACTAAATAAACTAAATCAAAATGTTCTAAATCAACTAAATCAACTAGCCTACTAAATCAACTGAATCATATCAACTAAATCAAAATGTTATATATGAAAGCCTACTAAATCAAAATGTATCAGGGAGGAGGGACAAGGAGGGGCGACTCGAGGATGGAGAAGATAGTAGGACGGAGGAGGAAGGCGGAGCGAGGAGGGGCCGGCCGACGGCGAGTGGAGGGAGGACGGATCGAGGAGGAAGGCGGACCGAGGAGGGGGCGGCCAGCGGCGAGTGGAGGGAGGACGGAGGAGGAGGCCGGTACCGAGTCCAGCCAGGAGGATGAGGCGACAGCGGCGCAGATCGGGGGAGGACCGGCGACGCGGGGGGTGAGGAGGAGACCGTGATCGAGTGTGTGTGAGTGTGATCTATGGAGCGAGGTGGGACTAAATTTTTGTAGTTAATTTAGCAGTAGCGATTATTGCCTGAATGCGCTGCTGCTACGTGACGTAGCAGTAGCGCTGTTTATTTTAAAGCGCTGCTGCTATAACTGGCCTCGCCGCGGAGTCGTGGGAATTTTAGCAGTAGCGCTTCTTGGAGTGCACGCGCTACTAATAAACTTGTTTCAGCAGCGAGTTTCTATGGCCCGCGCTACTGCTAGTTAACAGCAGCGCCTGATTTTAAAGAGCGCTGCTGGTAAGATTCTGTGTATAGGCTTTTCCCTAGTAGTGAGTTGTCGTTCTGTTACACAATTCCGGAATCGTGCTAATCCATATGTTCCTAATCCCTACGATTGAGGAGCACGTTCTGCCTCGATCAACGGAGGAAAATATAGATCGCGAGATTGGCCACAGGGAAGTTACGACGACCTAGGAGACGACCTCGTATATAATCTCAACCTCCTCGCACATGTCGTCGTCTAGATCGCCTCCTGCCGGCGAGTCGTCGACAGCTCTGTCCGCCGCATCCCACATGCCATAAAAACCCCGAGAAGATCAAGATCGTCCGCACGTGCTGGCCGCCCTCGACGAACCACGTCGACAACGCATCGCCGACTTCTTTCATCTTCGTCGACCGATCAAGTAAGTTGTCCTCCTTACCTCGCGCCTTCATAGGAAGCTAGTTCCCCCGTCTTGTTGCTTTCATGGACTTAGGTTTACCACATAGTTTCAACTAGCTAGTATCAACTCGACTAGATGCGTTCTGACCAGACGTACATGAACTAAATCTTTCATTTCAGGGTAGAATAGAGAAAAGAAATTCTCCCATGCATGGGAGGTACCGTGCATGGAAAAGCCGTTGATTTTTCTTGAAGATCCGATGCATATTTGTGTTTATGACAACGAGAACTTTAAAACGAGACCACTTTTGAATATATTTTAACAAGTTTGAAGATTCATGTTCTGAAACATGATGAAACACTGTAAAATTAAGAAGAATCCATTTGATACACATCGGCAGACAATGTAACATTATGATACACAATGGAACACGGCGAGCCATAGTGTTAGTTAGATTTTTTTCTTTACGAAATAGAATGCAAAATTATTAAAAAAATTGCATGGAACTAAAACAATTATACAAAACAAGTTTGAAGCATGGTTATTTAGTTGTCTAAAAACTAATTTTCAAAAATATATTCAATATTAGTCTTGTTTTAAAGATCTTGTCGAAAAAAACAATTATACAAACATAATGTAAATCAAACTTTCACTTCGAAAAAACAATTGTAGTTACTTTTTTATTGCTGCCAGAAAGTTTTATATTTGGGTGTTTGCCTTTCTTGTCGATCTTGTCGAACTAAAACAATTATACAACACACTTGGGTGCATGTTGCTTTATACATGGTGTTAGTTTTATATTTGCATTAGTGTTATTTTTGCATTTTTGTTTGCTGCTGCCAGAAAGTTTTATATTTTTGCATGTCTATTGTTATTTTTGCATTTGTGTTGGAAAATGTAACGAAGTTTTATATTTTCTTTCTATAGGATGGACGAGCTGAATGGAGAAATAGTGTGCGCCATTGAAAAATGGTGCAAGCTTGTTGCCGCTCTATCGAGCGGTCAACACGCTAGAGTGGCTGATACAACATTGCGCAGCATGCTGCAGATACCATCTATTAAGATGCGTACCCTTCTGATTAGGTATTTGATTGAGAATTTTGATGCCAGCAAGTCCAGATTCATTATACAAGAGCAGGTTGGGGAGGTGACTCTCGGTGCGGTCGACGTCGAGTGCATCTTGAACCTCGAGAACCAAGGACTCTCCGCTTCGGACATTCTGATTGAAGAAGGAGAGGACATGAAGGAGCGGGTGCCGCCACAATTTCTCAGTAAGACATCAGAAAACATAGTGATAGATAATCTCATTGAGGACATAATTAAAAGTAAAGCCACCGACGACGATTTTCTTTGGAAATTAGTGCTTGTCCTATTAGGAACAATTATTGCTCCCATGTCGAGCAAGATTGTGCCAAAGCAGTACTACGCTTTGGTCCATGATGTGAAACGTATTTCAAAGATTAACTGTAATGCCTTCACCCTGCGTGTTCTACTCGATTGCCTCCACGTAGTCAAGAAAGGCAAACACCTATGCCAATGGCCGAAAGGCAATTTGGCTCTGTTGCAGGTACACAAATGAGGCATGTTGCGTAATGTCAATTATTATATCATTGCAATTATATGTGATGTATTGAACTAACTCTAAATCCTTATATTTTTCTGTAGTACTTGTACTGGGAGAAGGTGCAACCTATCGAAGGCGATTGCGCCTATAATCCCAACTTGTCCATACAACCTCTTATGAGGAACTGGACCGAAGGTGCAGCCACTAGGAGAGATCGGTTCGACTATGACAATGGGCGCGGCCGTGGTAACGTCAAGGTAAGTCATTGTGTTCTGTCTTTCTTAAATGTTTTGTAACTAAATAATATTTATTTTTAATTCATCACATGTACTTCAATATCGCATGCAGATCGAAAATAATATCACCCATGAGTATAGGGCGCAGGAGCCCAAAATCCCATGTAATGTGCCTGCCATGAAGCCAAAAACCAAACCTGCAAATGGAAACGCAAAGAAGTCGACGACAGCCCCAATGTCGGAAGATTTGATGGAGCTTCTAATGAAGCGGTGCATGGACTTCATACACACCCAGATGAGGCAAATCCCTGATCAAGTTGCTGAGGTGTCACACCATAACATAATAGTTTACAGTTTGTTCCCTGTTTTAAACCATGCAGGCATTCTTAACTTTATATATCTATTGCAGAGGTTGTTGGAGAAGATGAACAAATCAGGTGTCATGTACAAGCCGGCTGCTGCTGTGCCATCCGTGGACAATGATGTGGATCAAGAAGTGGATTCGTTCGAGAACGGTCCATATGAAAAGAAGGAATTCGTGTACAAGGATGACATAGACTCACAAGGAGAGCCTGTCATTGACATGACGCAGCCTGATGAAGTGGTTCCCAACCATAAAACCGTACCTGAGGTACTATGTATATATATATTTCTGTCTATAATTTTCTCCTTCAATTTTTTTACGGGCTGAAATGTTCACACCATTTTGTTTGCCAAACAGAAAACCCCAGCAAAGATGAATGGACACAAGGAAGCTTCACCTATTAAGCGTAATGATGAATGTGGCGCTACACCCGAAAACCCTTGGGTCGTTGGTAATTCTACACAAGCACCTTCATCGGACATAGACATTTGTCCATCTTCTGTCAGCAAGTTAATGGCTAAGGCGAATGGAAAAAAGGGTGCAATAGTCGATAAGGATGAGGAAGTTATGTCCGGTAAGCGGAAGCGGACCGTTCCCAAGAAATTTGAATCCCCTATGCACTTGACAAGCCCAGCAGGCGTACCAACCGTGGTCAGAAACCCTCCGGTACCCGTTCTGCTAGTAGACGTATCGTACCTAACTTTCTTGGTTTGTTGTATACTACGAATGCATATGATCACCATTGTTGACGTTCATATTATTTCATGCAGCCTCTCTTTTCTGAAATTGATGAGCCAGAGGGTGTGGCAGATGAGTTGACGCCGGAAATAATTGATGCAGCTGTTTCATTTGTAGAGTTAGCTGCTAGCACCGACAAGAATAAGGGGAAGAAAGTTTACTACAGTGAAGGGCGTGGCATATCTTTGACTTCCGAAAGGATTCGACCGGTACTAACTCATAGATGGCTCTCGGACGATGTAAGTACTAATTGCATGTTTTGTTATCTAAATTGTCAATAATCTATGTCTCAACTTTCAACATGTAATGCCCTGATATTCTATGAAGGTTATTGATGCTTATAAGGGACATTTGGAGCTGTGCGTTGGTCATGATCGTTACCTCTGTCCAGCGTGGAGGTCCAGATTCCTTGTAGATCGTGCTATCGCATGAGACGATCCATTGCCGTCGAGCTGCAACATGGACAATGCTCTGTCCAAAGCTGGAGCAGTTAATAGAGTCACGAAAGAGTATACTGTGCGTGATAAGGTATGTTATGTTTGTAATTCTTCACTTAAGGACATTTCATCTAGTATTACGTTTGATCCATAATTGGTTTTTTCATTGTAGACGTATATCGTGTTGAATATCGAAAATGCCCGCTGGATGACCGTTGTCATGCACTTGATCAAGCAAGAATTCCAAGTTCTCGATTCACTGTATCCTCTGGAGCTGACAGAAAAGACCGTGAAAGCACTGGTAATATAACCAACTTTTGTACCATTGGTCTTACATGTTGTTTATGATTCTTCTTTAACAGTATCCTCTTTATAGCGAATGGCTATAGCAAACGATATGCGCCAAACAAATCTTATTACACCAGGGAAATATCCGGACGTAAGTAAGTGGCCTATCAAGGAGTATGACATGCCCCAGCAAGAGGATGGGTGAGTTAGTAGGACATCATGCACATTCAAACAACAATACACATGTTCGTATTGCCCACCGCTAATGTTTGCATATATACCAGGAACTCTTGTGGCCTTTTTGTCCTAGAATGTCTAGAGAATTGGGACGGGGACCAAATGACCGGCCATTTTTCACAGGTATGCTGTTAGAGTAGCTACTATGGCCGTGTACAAAATTCGGTTCATGTAACCTGTATGTCATTTTTTGCAGGCCACCGTTGACGCAAGGAGAAGACGTTTCGTCGCCGAGTTGATTATGTCACCTTCGAACACGATGGAGTGTGTGAAGAACAAAATTCGCGAAATCGCAAGGAAAAGGCGCGCCTGAAGAATTCATGCGGCATGCAAGAGTCAAGTTTTAGTGCTTTGGATTTAGTCCGGCCGAAGGTTTCGACGGCATGATTATCTTAAGGTTTCTATCATTTTTATGTAATAAACAGGGCATCTTGAATATTGTGACAAATACATGTGTATGTGTCTGTCAAACAATAGGCTCGTACCAGACAATTCGGTCATACAATTCGCTTGGAGAAGACAATTTGGTCGTACCAATAAAGTTTTGGCTTCAACTATCATTTGTTCTTGCTTAATATTTTTCTCGTTCTCCAATTTTTTGTAATTGTATTTATCACATTCATAGTATTCGCATTCTATTTTTCTCTTCAACTGCTCTCCGAAGTTTCATATTAAAATTTTCACATTATTTACGTTTTTAAAAACTCTATCAAACTTTTGCCTTCTGCCTTAGCTATCTGCATGTCATCATCTTGCATAATCTCCTGGTAATTCCCCCTCATCACATGATTATGAAAAGTAGTCATGTTAGCTATGTAAATATATCGAGGCAGAACGTATTACACAGATGAAAATTAGTCATGTCAGCTCGTTGGCTCTATCGCGTGTTATCCGGCATCATGTTTTTCTATTTTGTGTCACAAGCCCGTCGTATTTTTATTGTATGTATAATTAACTTTTGGGACGTGATTAATTGAGGGATGGAACGATGAGTGAGCCCAGCCGGAATTTCAGGTGCGGTTGTAAATTACACGTGCATGCATGGCTGGGTTAGTTGCATTATCGAAGGACTAGTGGGGCCATCATTTGAATACATGGAAACAACGACTGTGGTTGATTTGGGCAACGAGTGGTTCCCCTTTTCTCGTTTCCCTTCCAAATCCCTTGCCCTCTCTCTCCATTTGCGCCTCCAAATCTCCACGGCGAAAGCATGACAGCGAGCTGGGCGTCGGACGGCGGCGAGAAGAGCGGTGGCAACCGCAAATTAGGTCGAACCCTGGGTCCTGGAAGCAGGTGGGGCAGATTCAGTGGAACAGGAGGCAGCGGAGGCGGATCGAGTGGAACAGGGGAGGGGGGTTTCGTGGGCGGCGGAGGGCCGGGAGAACCGACGGCTAGGGTTTCTTCAGTGCTACACTTTGGTGGCAAAAAGGTAAGTTCTTTACCGTTGTTCTTTACATCCCAGCATTGTCGCCCACAAATCATGACCTGTGGCCCTTACAAGCTCCATCTATTTGGTCATCAGGAAACTCCGGGTGGCCGTGTGTGCATAAATGCAGACAATTTTGACAGCGCATTAGTGGGTTGTGTGTTTGAGGTTAGTGTAATGAGCATGATCTTCAAACTAGTACTGCTACTGCGGTCAAGCTGCAAAAAAGTTCAGTGTTTAACGCTTTCAGTGAAAAGTTCAATTATAAATTGACTTGAATTGCTCATGATTTATTTAGGATGATGTCACTTCTGAGTATGTTGAATGGGTTGATGGGGAGTGGGATAGCAAAGCAAAGTCAGTCATTAAGTATCTTGCCATGAAGAACAAGAAACTGGAGACTAAGATTACAGAATGTGAAGCTGAAATTAAAAAGAATGAGAAAGAAAAGAGGGCAATGGTTAAGATGCACAAGGAAATATTGCTCTATAGGGATAGGATTTTAGGATTTGGAGGTCTTCTGTATCTTGGCCTGCTTGCCACTATAGTTGCTGTCATGGTTACCAAGTAGATTGTTCATAAAGTTATTGACATCATTGTAGTTGACATGATGAAATCCTGATGAATTATTTGCTATTCAGTTTATGGGCAAAGTGTAATAGACATTGCACCAGAAATAACATGGGGCCATCATGATTGGTAGACAATGCACTTTTGGCATGTTCTACATTTGGCAGACACTGCACATTTGTCATGTTCTATATTTGGTAAGTGATGCACATGGGCACATCACATAGCAACACTACTGATTTGTGCAGCAGCCCACTTCATTGTCTTGTTGCAACATAGGAGCAACATCTAGCAGCACCTATACCTTTGATACAACACTGAAGCAAAACAACAGTACATATTCAATATTCTGAAATTTAACTGAACTTCACACTTAGGTTAGGCAGTAGATATTCAGTTCTTTAGCCACAAAGAACCCGACCAAACCGTACCGATTCCATAACTTATATAATTACCTGGAGAAAAGCACACCTAACCAACATCAAGCCCAATTTTTTTTTATCAAAGAAGGGCTTGCCCCTTCCGATTTTCATTACTGAAAACCACCAAAGTTCACAACCAAGTTCAGTCTAAAAAGAGAAGGCCAACACAGGCCAGCCAAACCGCGCAATGACCCAAGCAAGTTCACAAGCGACGACACAATCCACCCTACATCGATCATTATTACATCAAAAGCAAGCATGGAGCTGAAGGAGCCCAGTAGCAACTAGGAGAACAACAAACTTATATGCTGAAACATATAACAACATACCTAAGATAACCAGCAGCTTCCTCCTCCTTCAGCAATTGTGCCCATCTTCACTTCTTCAGAAATTTGAGGCGGCGTGAGCGGCGCACCACACATGGAGAAGCCTTCTTCTTGACCGCCGTCCTGTTAGACAGCTGCGCCACCGGATCCTGAGCCACCTGATCCTGAGCCACCTCCTCTTCTTCCACCTTCACTATGTCAGGGTGCAGGGGAAGCAGCTCGACGTCGAGGGGCATTGTTTTGCCACCCTCGACGGCGACCGGCGCTACCATCTGCACGGCGTCCTCCTCGCCCTCCTCAGGGTCATCAGGGATGAGCAGTACCTCGTCCACATCGTCCTCCACGACGTCAGAGCCCAACGGCAGGACTGGCTTCGGCACGTGGTGGACCTGGTAGTCCGGGCTCACGGGCGCAGGGAGAGCGAGCTCGACGTCGACGCGCTCCGCCCTCGACGCGACGCATGCTGGATCTGGCCGCAACGTCATGGTGGTGTAGCAGTACATCCACCACCTTGTGCGCTGAACAGGGGAGTCGCTCATCGTGGCCTCTCGCATTGCTCAGATGAGGAGGAGAGCCGGCGGGACGCCGCAGCCATAGGGGAAGGCGCGCTTCTTCTCGGCGTCGGTGAGGACTTTGACGAGGCCACGCGCGTGGTCGACCAACATCTCCGTGCTGGGGAACCAGCCGCACACCTCCGCCAACTGGGCGCGCCACCCCTCGTCATCGCCGGCGAGCTTCATCATCGCTCTCTGCCAGCCGAGGCTTTTTTCCATGGAGGCGGCTGCAGCGATCGCCGGCGGGGGTTTTCTCGATCTACTGTAGGTGGGCATAAGGGGAGTTCGAACCGGCGCGCGAGGTAGATGGGTGAATGTGTGGCGGGGAGTGGTAAGTTAGGTGATTTAATGGCAGTTAGGACGTGGGGAGGGGAAATGTACAATATTCTTTCTAATTTACAACTAATTTATTTAGGTCAGATTTAGTTGTGTTTTTAGAGATGTAAAAATTTGACACTCCCACTAAATAAAGTGACGATCGAGTTGCTACAACTAGATGATGCCCCGCGCGTTGCTGCGGGAACCGTGTTAAAACTAATCCATAAATTAGTGCTTCAAACCAATGAAAACAAATGTAAGAGTTTTACATGTTAAAAATGATAAAACTTAAAAGAAGTGTGTGTGGCAAAATGATTTATAAAAGATAAAAAAATCCCCACAAATAGAAGACATAATGTGAAAAGGATATACTGGCCTGTTCACTCGATTCATCCGTAAAAAAATTGAAGCAAGTGTTCTACACTTCTTCCTTCTCCACTGTTCTGCACATCATAGAAGACAAGATAAGTTAATGAACGATAAATTTTTCAATAATCCAGAATGCATACAAACACTTACTTCTGATTTAGTTTGCATTTCTTGCTACGTTTAGTGTGTCCTAGCAATTTGCAAGCGCCACACCGGGTTTTCAACTCATCAAAAGAGAGTGGTCTACCATTTTTCGAGACAGGGCGGTTCTCATCTACCTTTGTTGCACCTTTGCTTGACACTTTCATAGGATCTTTAACTGCGACCATGTTGCCTTCACCATCGTCTACATATTCAACTGCACACTTACTGGAGTCATTTATATTCTTGCTCAAATTTCCCTGTAGCAGATCATACTCATGACTCTTAGCTATCACAGCCTTCAAACTATCCTGTAACTGATCCCACAAAGCTGGGTGTTTGCATGCCGCATGCATAGCTTCTGACGCTAACACACTGACCTGGCTATATTTCATTCTTTCCTCTGCCCCAGTCCAACCATATCCCAACAGATCGCTTGTGCGCCTCGCGGGCAGTCCCAACCTTGCTTGTTTCGTGAACCGAAGAAGAACTAAACACTTTGGTATTTCAGATATGTTCAAGTACTTCAGTGCGTGGAATATGTGTTTGCAAGGTAGACCCTTTCGAATCATTCTTCTGCAGCTGCACCGTATAGGTTCTGCGGAATTTACTGCTGTATACTCCACCCAAAAACGGCTATTCCGGTTATCTTCCAGGCCACGATGTATTGTTGTGATCCACCTCCCAGCTTAATTTCTAAAATCTCCATGCCATCAATCTTTCTAAGATCATCTTGCAACATATAGAAGTTTGCTGGAGTGAAGACGTGAGAAGCAGCTATCTCAAGTTCCCTCGAGCTAGTAACTGGCACCGGTAAACTCTGTGAGGCCATGCAGTCATCTCGCGCCTCGTTTTCACGGATACGTACAACGGCGTTCTCATAATGCAAAATCATATCCACCAGGGTCATTTCACCATCTAGGTGGAGGTGAAGGCACGAGTTTAGGCTTTCACTCCGCTGGTTGCTTTTCATGCCAAGCCAAAACCCCTCTGTCAGATAAGCCGCGGCCCACAGTCTCCTCTTCTTATACATCCGTCTCAACCATGTTACTGTTTTTTCCGACTACCATCTTTTGGTAAACGCGTGCCATCTCTCCTCAAACATGGCCGTGGATGTGCTGTAGTACAGAAGGGTTCGGAACTCCTTCAAGGACTTGGGACTGAGGTGAATCTTCATATTTTTTCTATATGCCACGTACATATACGGTGCCACACGTCTGGCAAGACTTCGCGAATTGCCTTGATCATCGCAGCGTCGGCGTCTGTGATTACACTCTTCGGCATCTTTTGACACATGGACCTCAAAAAAGTCTGCAGCAGCCACACGTATGTCTGTTCGGTCTCATCCGAAACTATGGCACAACCAAAAACAGTGGTCTTCCGGTGATTGTTAAGACCAACAAAAGGTATGAATGGCATACCATAGCGGTTCATCTTGTACGTGCTGTCAAATACAAGCACGTCGCCAAAGTCCTCATAGTCATGACGAGACTGGGAGTCACACCAGAACATCCTATTCAAGTGTCCTTCCTTATCTAGCATGTACTCGAAAAAGAAGCTAGGATCCCTCTGTTTCCTACTGGCCATGATGCCTATGGCTGTGGCAGCATCACCTTTTGAAAGCAGCTTCCTCTTCTCCCTGGCACAAAGGTTGTATATTTCACGCCTGGTAAAACCAACACCGCCATACCATACATGTTTGCTGATGAGGGAATCCATCATGTCGTGAATTCTAATCCCTGCAGCTCCCATGGACATTATCTCATGCTTCTGAAACTCTTTAATTTTTCTGTGGGACCAAAGAAAAGGTACCTCTTCCGGTCCTGCCAAAATATGGCTATGCTTGTCCTCAAAACTTGCAACATACCAAACCCCACGCTTTTGGTCAAGCTTGACAGTCAGGTGTGCTTCGCAAAACCAGCGTGTCTCGGCTCTGAGCCGACGGCTGTGCCCTTCCTCGGTTAGCAACTTGCTGTCACGTTTCCCTTGTCTGGAACAAACAAACTTCCTATAACACATAAGATGTGCCTCGGTTTTGGTATACCTGACCTTATTCTTCCTAATGCTGAAACCATTAGCTCTAGCATAGCTGTTGTAGAAATCATACGCAGCATCGTGAGTCATAAAAGTCATGTCCATTATCTGCATGAACATATCCCTCTTATCATCTGCACTAGCAGTATCTTGGACATTCATTACCCCACCATCATCTATCACCTACACAATCAAAACATAGCCATGAAAACTGTTTTGTATGGTTTAACATTACTTCCATAGAACATTGATTACACAAATACCTCACTCATGGTGACCGACGACTTCGAATCCCCAGAATCAGGTGCATCTGATGATTCGTCGTTAAGGCCTGTCTCCGCGTCGGATTCACCATAATAGTCGTACGCATTATGACATTCAGAAATGAACTGAAAAATACAACACAAATACATAATTACTTATCATATAATATTCCAGAATGAATTCAATTTGCATGCCAATAAATTTTTTCACTTACGTACCTGACTAATGTAATCTTCATTTGAGAGCTCCGAATTGTTTTCCTGACCATCATCATGCTCATCCATCTACAAATTTTCAGCACAAAAGTATAATGTTGTAGGATGGCACCAAAAATTACAACATGGTAATGCCACTCACATTAAAATCTTCCCATTCGTTCCCATTCCCTGACTGATTTCCAAGATCTGAATTGTCATCATCTGACCAATCTTCTATCCAGTCATTCATCAGTTCTCCAAACTCCATGTCTACCATCATATCAGTTAACTCCTCGTCCGCCATTTCCTACAACAAATGATGAAAACATTATCAATGATGAAATATCAACAGCTCACGATCACGGATGTTATGTAAACAACCCCAACCGAGGCCGTTCAAATCTGCCAAACCAAGTCAGGAAGATGGCCACGACACCCGTCGTGATCACTTTCAATCGCGAGGAGCAGCACTACAAAACCTAGCTAGATCTGTGATTACCTCTGCCGCCGGATACCTAGGTTAGCCGCCACATCAAATAATGATAGTCCTGGTGGACACAGCCGACGGCAACCGACGCTACGTGAACCCTACACTGAAGAAACCCAGATCACGAGGAGCAGCACTACCGGAACAAGATCCACGATTGCATGCGCCGCCGGGTAGGTAGGTTACCCTCCCCGCTAGGCTAACCACTATCTCTGACGGCGGCAGTTCGTTCGATGTTGCCGTGAGCGAGACTAGAGGGGTGCGGGGGGATGCAGGATGCGGTACCTGTGAGCGCTGGAGATTCACGATGTTGCCGCGCCCGCTGTCCGACGAGATCGCCGGCGATGAGATAGCCGCGCGCCACTGGAGATCTACCACGTGAATTATGGAGCTGCGTGAATGCTCGCGAGATTGATGGAGCTACGTGAATGATTGGATCCGGTAGGTCCTACGTGGTCGTGGGGTCGTATGATGTTTTTTTTTCGGACCAGCTACTGTACGTATACGGTCTGGGCTATACAGGGCTTGGCAGGGCTAGACAGGGCTTGGATCTGGGCTACGGCGGGCCAGGAAAAAAACAAACTCGCGAGGACAAAAGTACCCCTCCGAAATTAGGTTAGGGGGAAGCACCGGAGCAGGGCTCATCCTCACTATCCTGGGTACTCAATCGTTCAGTCCATTTATCAATTGGAAAGGAACTAGGTGCAGCTTCCCGAACAACTTCATGACTTTCAGAGGCTTGATTGGTAGTGCGGTAAGAGGCTGAATTCTTTTCATCATAGCTCATCCATGAAGTGATTTCTTCACTAATTCCTCCTTCAGAAAGCATAACCTAATCATGTGCATCTGAACCCGGTGGTTGTCCACTTGGAGAAGTATATTCTTCCAACAAGCTTCACCTCTGCGGTACTCTCTGCGATCCCTACTCATGCCATGTCGGTGCTCCCCCTCTCTAAAGGCACTATGGCAAAGATGGACCGCCCTCGTAGGGCCATGTTCTGGAAAGGGGCGAGTGAGTGCTCTGGAGGTGATTGTCAGGTTGCCTGGCAGGACGCCTGTCGTCTCCGCTCAGAAGGGGGGCTTGGCTTGTTGGATATTGGCGCCCAGAATACATGCCTCCTTCTAAAGATGGTTCATAAAATCTTCAGTGGTGTGCCCAACCCATGGACTGTTTGGGTCCGCCGTTGGTACATGGGTGATCATCCGGCGCCCCCGACCCCCACCCGGAGAGCCTTTGCCTCCCTTGTCCCGCTATATCGTTCGCTTACATCAATGAGGGTTGGCAACGGCGAGCACACCTCCCTCTGGCATGACAACTGGACCTCGCTGGGTCGTTTGGCGGCTGCTCTCCCCGCAGCTTATTCACACTGCCTCCACCCCGAAGCAACCCTGGGGGACTTTGGTCGGTTTGGTGCTGATGCAGTCCCCGTGCACGATCGTTTGTCTAGAACTGCAGGATTGGAACTTCGCCTGCTTCGATCGGCCCTCGATCGTGTCCAGTTCTCTGAGGTGGGTGACGAGCGAATCCTAGCTTGGGGTGAGTGTCTTCAGTTCAAGGCGAGCGCGGTGTACCGTATGATCAAGCTTTCCGGATGTGAGCTCCCCCTGCATGACCTCAATTGGGATGGCTTCATGCCCATCAAGGTCAAGGTGTTTGTCTGGGTTCTGCGACACGGTGACACTCGTACGCGGGGCTTCCTGCGTCGGATCGGCTTCCTCGAACATGATGACTGCCCCTTTTGCCCCGGTCGGGCTGAGACGATCGTGCACCTGTTCTTCGAGTGTCCCCGCTTGCATCCGATGTGGGAACGCGTTCTCGGCCGCCACAGTATGCCCGTCGATTGTTGTGTTGATTTTGTTTGGCGTGCCTTCACTGCCTGCCACCCCTCCTGGGCTCGTCCGCTGCTAAGCACGGCAATGTGTTGTGTCCTTTGGGTTGTTTGGAAGACTCGGAACCAGATGGTGTTCGATAACATTCGGAGCTCCGATCTTGACTTGCGGCATTCGGTCCGGGAGCACCTCCGATTGTGGGTGGTTCGGGCCCCCTCCCGCGTTGACTGTGCCCCATTGCTGCTGTGGTGTGAATCTATCTGTAGCTGATTCCCCCCTTCTCTCTCTCCTTCTCTCTCTCTCTCTCTCTCTCTGCTCCGCGGAGCTTTGTAATCACCGACCCGCTGTCTCCTAGTAATACAAAATGAGTTCAGGTGGGCGATCGCCCCCCGTTGACCGCTCAAAAAAAAATATTAGATCTCTCACTTCGGCCTGTTTTCCTGTTTGATAGTCCAGTCTGGTCTCTTCCAACTACTGGATTCACATTAGTTCCTTCTGAAGTAGCAATTGAACTGGTACACCCAAGCAGCCGTGGCCCATGTAGGAACAAGGCTGCTGGATCAAGTGGATGCTTGCATCAGAAAAATAACTCCCACACCTGATTAGTTCTGTTCTCAAACATGTCAATAACAGGAGCACTTACTTCATTAAGTTTTAGATTTTCTTGAGAAGAGCCAACCTCAAAGTAACATGCTGGTTGTATATAGTGAATGCCTTCGTGTAAGAGCTCTGTAGCAAATTGCATGGGGAGCTCGGCATCGTCTTGTTGCAAAGATCACAAGCACAAGAATGATGGCCACGACGTCGGCCATAGCAGCAGCCCCTGGTGCCTTGTGCGTGGCGAGACATCCCAGTCATGGTTCAAGAACAGCTCTCCATCCGGGTGTACTACAAAAGAAAGCTCTGTTTGGTAGTCAACCGGCTGGTAGTCAGGTGGCCACCACTCATAGCAAAATTCATCAGTGAAACAACTGTGAGGGATGCCATGGAAGAGCAACACCCTCCTTAACAATCTGCATTGGAATAGTACAAGATAGAATGTTGGGGAGCAACACAGACTGCATAGAAGATAGCAATAACTCAAACCGCCTTGGCTGAAGATCAATACTGTTGGAGAGTTCTGTGCTCAGAACACCCAACTTCTTCACAGTCCAAAATAGATATTCCCAACAAGCAAAGTCTGTGGACTTCAAGCGTGAAAAAGTAGTAGCACCAACAATGAAATGACTCAGACCTCTCAGTATTGGAAGAACTATGAGGGAAAAATTCCAAGACGGCCATGGTTGCAACTCCACCAAAGTAATAATCAAAGTCTGGAGTGAGTATGAAAGAACCATTTCTGCAATTCATTCCCCCTTGGTTGATGGTCAGGTGGCCACCACACACAATCAAAATCATTAGTGACGCATCCACAAGCAATGCCATGGCACAGAACAACTTCATATTCTGCAAGCACTTGAATTGGGGGCGGCCGGCCACGGTTACTGCTCGATTTCCTTTCACAATGGTGGCATGAGTAAGTATTTGCTCTCGATCACAAGATGAACGCCATGTGGTCGATGCACTGGGCATGTAATTGGCTGCACCCGGTCGTCGCCGTGGATGAGGGCAACCGAAGGCACCGATTCCGACGGGCATGTGATCAATGAAATCAAGGACACAACAGGAACGTCGCCGTAGTTGTTGCTAATGTCCGGGCCGTACCTCGAGTGCATCGGAGGTACATGGGTGGCAGGTTTGACATCCTTGGTGATGTCGACAACCCGGGACGCCATCGCCACAACCTGATACTCCTTCGGGTCTTCCGATTCAGCAATTGTAGGGGTGGGCGTGGTGTCATTGATGACGACCGCAGGCGCGAGGAAGATGACCGCGGGTGCGCCACGGCCCTTGTTGACGATGTTGGCGGCGGTGACCTGGAGCAAGCATTTTGTCGAACATGTGCTCGGCGCCAACTCAATGCAGGCAGGAGGCACGTCGGGGCTGACCTCGAGCACTTCCTGGGCCTTGGTGGTGGAGCCGGAGACGTCGGGGACAGCCGCCAACAAGGTGCGCGTCGTGGTTGAGGCCGTCGGATCAAGCGGGCAACCACGGGAGGGGCACCCGCGCTTGCAATTCCCAACACTGAGCTCATCTCATCTGCCTGAGCGCATAACCTCTCGAGATACCACAACAAATGCTCCTTGGCAGACATGGCATCCCACTCTGGTGGTTTAACAACAGGCATGATGTCGTCGCCGGTGGAATTGTATGAATTGGGAGAAAAATTTGAGGGGGATGGGTGTGGTGCTTGGCTCTGCATACCAGAAGTAAGGATAGGGATACTGGATGTGGCCGATCTATCACTCTCACACGAGCTCCAGTAGCAATGTCGATTACAAGCTGAGATGCACAAATAGGGAGCAGGGAAAGAGGAAGAACAGTAGCCGCCGCTGCCGGGTTTTGTGATCCACTGTTCCGGAATCAGGGGAAGAGGAAGAACAATAGCTTTCCTGATGCTTCGGTCCTGGTACTTGTAGTAGTTGTGGCTGTAGTTCACAGCAAGGCAGCTGGGCTTAGCCCATACATATCAGCCCATGATAGGAGGGCTGCTGACAGGCTGACTTCTCAGATTATAGGTTGTTTTATAGATGATTAGGCATGATTCGCTCGATTTCGTTTTCACTCGTTCCCTTCCTTCTTGTCCATTAGCGAGGACGCCACCGTAGCAGATGGCGACGAGGACGACACCGTAGCAGTTGTTGTCGTCCAATTCCTCGGCCCGTACTTTCTTTCTTGTCCCTAGTCTGCTTTCATGTCCAAATCCCAGTTCCTTAAATCCTAATCGCCATGTCTAGCTCGAGGAGGAATCGCATGTCTATGAATAATTACTGCATGTGTATGTAGCAATGCTCGAAGCAACGACAACATCCTGCTGCGGAAGAAGAGTCGTTCGTTTGACACCGACAGGGACGTTCCTCGACGAGCGACAGCTTCGCCTCGAGCTAATGCACCTCCACCTGCAGCGTGAGCTGTACAGCACCAAAATAGCAAAAAATTAGATCAAAAAGGATAAGAAGACTATAAAATAGCAAAATATTAGAACAAAATAGGAAAAGAATATAAAAAAGAAAAATGTTAGGAAAAAGAAGAAAATATATATTGTAAAATATTACTCCCTCGGTTCCCAAATATAAGTCTTTTAAGAGATCTTAATATGGATTACACACAGAGCAAATGGGTGAATCTACACTCTATTAAGTCTGTGGACATCCGTACGTAGTTCATATTGAGATATTTAAAAGGACCTAAATTTAGAAACGGAGGGAGTAGAAAAAAGACTAATAATATGAGATAGCAAAATGTTAGATAAAATATAAATAGCAATATATTAGGGAAAAAGGATAAAAATATAAATAGCTAAATATTAGAAAAAAAGAGGAGAAAAAATTTCAAGTAGCAAAAATGTGAGAAAAAAAGACCGACATCACCCCATCGCACCGTACTTTTGACCCTCGCACACAGCTAGAAATATATAAATAGCTTAACCCCGACACATTAGAATGAAATAGAGAGAAGAAAAAAAAGACATGGCAGAACCCGACACATTAGAATGAAATAGAGATGGGAAAATAAAAAAGAGGCTGACATCGCACCGTACTTCTAACTCCCAACACACAGCGAGGGTGACCAAGGGTAACAGGCCGACAGGACAGGCCCAGCCAGAAGTACGTAGCGACAGCTCTTTGCCTCTGCAAAGGAGCTGATGAATGAGCTTTGCTTCCTCGGCGATCGATTACTCAGCACCGGGCTATTTAAGCCGCGTACAACCTTCTTAGCCGAGCGATGTGGTACTAAACATTGGAACAGACAGGCGCTGCGGTTAGTTCGTTCCTAGACTGGGCCGTCGTCATCTCCGGCCCACCAGCTAGGGCGGCCCTTAGAAAAAAGAGCCCTTCGCGGTGGATCTCGAAGCCACGACAGGAGGCAGCACGGCGTCGCTGGAGGAACAGGATCGCGCGCACCCTGCGCTGGCCGAGAGGGACTACATGCATGTTAGCAGGAAGTGATGCAGTCTGGGGTTGCGGCGTGGCCGGAGGAAGTGGTGCGTGACCTCGGAGCGGCCGGAAACGCGCCTCTGACGAGTTCCCGCGGTGGCGGACAGCGCGAGCTCGGAAGCTACTTAACGAGTGGGAGAGGGTTGAGCACACCGGGGTCCTCTCCACACTCTTACGCATATGTGGGTGGCATGAATCCGACGGGTTTGTGCGTGGTCAGGGATCAGCCGCGTCCGCGCTGGTCGCCGGAGGCCAGGATGATTGGTGGCGCCGCCGTATTCGTGTTGCGCCGGAGCCCGGAGGAGGTGCTGGTGGCTCCATTTGGTTTGCCTCTGTTGGTTTGGAAGAACTCACGCAATCATATTGATGGGTTTCTGGTGTGTATATCTATACCAATATAAAAAGACCTAAAGGGGCAGATTCAAACCATCTCAATCGTCAAATCATGTTATCTAACGGTTCAAATCCCTTCATTGGTGAGCACCAAACACGTTTAACGCTCTAATTACCCACCACTGCTATTGGTTATAAATATGTTTTGACTCAACGCTATCCCATGAAATCTGCCATGTAATTAATATCCTACCATTCCCGCGAAAAAGTAATTGATATACTACTAAATATCAACGTGCAACAAATATATCATACCTAATATAACGTGCAACTAATATCCTACCTAATATAAACGTGCATTGCACGTACATTATTACTAGTATGCTACAAATCAACCGGCTGATGACGCACAGTGCATCAGCCACCTCCTCGTCCAACCACGTGTCATGTAGGACCGTGTGCTACTACTTTGCTGTTTCCTGCGCGCGTGCGCTAGCCGAAGTGAAAACGCGCTGCGTTCTCTTCCCTACAGCATTTGCATTGCATTACAGCGTTCCACTGTCCACTGCTAGTCGGCTACGCTAGTCCATTTGCGGCTTCTTTTTCTATGGCCTCGCCCGTTGCATGTCGCTGCTGTGACGTCCCTCCTACTCATGCAAACTGCCTCTCCACTTTAATGGTTTACGACATGGTCACATGAACTTACAACATTACCGGTGTTCCATGGACACGTCTAAGTCAAGCTGGTCGATCTGCGTGCGGACTCAGCAGACTGATGCCTAACACAACCCTCGCTACTAGGACGCTCACCAGGGCGCCGGCTCGCTGATGCTGCAATGACACCGTGACGGCCATCGACGATGATGTGAGGAGTGACGGATGCAGCAAGGTCTGCTTCAACGGCCATAGCCAAGCTTTGACAGTTTGGCGGCCATGATAACGAGGCCTACTGCAACGGCGTCGGCGGCCAGGACGCCACGACGAAGAGGCATGCTGCGACGGCTTCGACGGACATGACGAAGAGGCATGCTGCGATGGGTCAATGGCCACGACAACAACGTGTGTTGCGACGATGTCGACAACCGCGAGGATACTGCAAAGCATGCTTAAATGGTTGGCGTGATGCTTCGACGGCCATGATGACGAGGCGTGCTACGACGATGTCCGCAATTGCGTTCATGCTGCAAGGCATGCTTCAGCGGTTGCGGCGATGCTTCAACGGCCATGACAATGAGGCGTCTTGTGACGATGTGGAAGGTGCTTCGACTGTCATGATGACGTGACATGTTCTAACGGTGTCGAAGCCCCCCGTGATGTTGCGACACATGCTTCAACGGCCATGACAACGAGGCATGTTGTAATGGTGTCGAAGGACTCGACGATGCCGCAACACATGCTTCAAGGCCGCGGTGATGCTTTGACGCCCACGATGACGAGGCATGTTGTGAGTTTATGATAGTTTCAAAGCCCGCGGCAATGTTGCGACGTGTGCTTCAAAGCCACCGGGATGCTTCGACGACCACAACAAGGCATCCTGCAAATGGCGTCGACGACTATGATGATGAGTGATTCAACAACGTCGACAACATAAGCATGCTTCAACGGCTGCGCCGATGCTTGAACGACCACAACGATGAGGTATGTTGCGACGATGACATTGACGATTATGTGCTACGAAGGCTTGCTGGGAGGCTCGTGCTTCATCGTGGATCCTCTAAAGCACATGTGGTTCCCTCACCCTTGTAGAAGCCACTACAGTGTCGGGCGCCACCCCTTTCGCCAGTGCATCATCGTCCTCGTCCGACACATCGATTATGCTATGCAGCAGGGCCACTCCCGTAGCACAGGGGGCTCAGCAACACCGATGAAGTTGCACCGGCCTGCTATGCAACACTCGCCGCAACACCTAGACAATCCTCTCACCCGACACTATGGATGTTGCACCGACGCTATCTACAACACCGGCCGCTCCCGTGGCACAGGCGACAGTACGCCAATGCACTCTGCAACAATGGTTGTGCACTAGGCACCCCCCCCACCCCACCCCTACCGCGGCCCTGGCGACGCTCGTGCATCCGGCTTGTAACTTTGAGATCAATCGTGCTTGCAATGTTGCGCAGTTTTGCAGTATGGCGATGGTCCTATTTGCAGCATAAAAAGGCAATATTACAACATCACGTGTACGGCTTTGACTGGCCTATACCGTCGCATGTCCAAATCCAACTAGATAGCATCGAATGTCCTTGTCGCGTTGGTTGGTTATCCTATGCAATAAATATTCATTCGATCACAGCAAAAACATCAAGGAAAAAAGCTATTGCAACATGGACACGGAGTTTCTTAGCTCGAGCTCAAATGAGCTCGGGTGAACAAAATATTTCTTTTTGAAGAAATGCGACAATAGCCGTTCAATTGACTGTTTTGTGACAATCCATTGCGACAACAAAAGTAGTTCAGAAACGTAGCCCCACTTGCAAAACCAATGAAAACTCGTTCGCGTGAACCTTTTTTGTTACAATTTTAACAACAAAAATTGTTTCCGAAACATAGCGCCAGTTGCACAACCAGTGCAGGCTTGTTTGGATGAAACTTTTTTTTCTCGTCACAATCCATTGCAACAACCAAAACATGTTTCGGAAACATAGTCCAGTTTCAAAAATATGTTTTTGCTGCTGTGCGCCACAAGATTAAGCTCTAATTAAACGGACGTAGATGCACTCCATGTGCGCCATCAATCAGTTGAGCCAAGGGTTGTACTTGTTTTTAATAGGTGGCGTAAGTACTTGTTTTTAATAGGTCGCTCAGGCCAATCACGCTGAAGGGACGCTGTAGGCTTAAATGGGTTGCAGACCTCCTGAATGTTGATGGGTCATGGAACGTTGCACTCATCAGGCAGTACTTCCGCCCTGTTGATGTCACTTAAATCCTCAAGATCAAACCATCCCGGCGCCTGAGGCTGACACTGTTGCCTGGCACCCAGATAAGCATGGTCGGTTCTCAGTGCGCTCTGCATATAACACGGCAAGGGAGGCGACTATGGCCAAGGACGACAACGGCGAATCTAGCGCTAGGCCTGACGGCGCTAGACCTGGCTGGAAGATGCTATGGAACTGTGGAGCTCCACCATGTGTTTTCGCCTGGAAAGCTGCTTGAGAAGCGCTAGCAACCCGTGTGAACAAACGACGACGGCACTTGGAGCTGGAGGGAACTTGTGTGATCTGTGGTCAGGAGACCGAGACTACCCACCATGCTCTGACCGGATGCCCTCACGCCCGGAACCTTTGGTCAGCGATGCGCATGGTTTGGGGTCTGCCGCCGGATGATGCTCTCCGCCGGGATGAACCTGACTGGCTCTTGCTACTCTTACAACACCTGAACGAGACTCAGCGCATGCTCCTCCTCATGTTACTTTGGCGATTGTGGCATGTCAGGAATGAAATTACCCATGATAAACCACTCGTTCCCATCGAAGCGTCCAAGAGGTTCCTGTGCAGCTATGCAGACACGTTGCTAATGATCAAACAACATCCGCATAGGGACATAGTCAAGGGGAAGCAGACGTTGGTGCTAGCTGAACTCCCGAAACAAACCATCCGTGCTCCTTCCCTCGCTACCGCTGCAAACTGGGTGCCCCCACCAGCTGGCTATGTCAAGCTTAACATTGACGGATCCTTTGTCGCAGCTGACGGATCGGCGGGCGCCGGCATGGTTCTGAGAGACCACACAGGAGCTGTGATCTTCGCCGCTTGCAGGTGGCTCTTCAACTGTCCCGGACCCGTCGAGACAGAGCTGGCGGCCTGCGAAGAAGGCCTCAAACTGGCGTTGCACTGGTCCAAGGAACCTCTTGAGGCAGGGGCGGAGCCAGCAAATTGCCAAAGCCTGGGCACGTGGTAAGCTAAAATTAAGCCTAGTCTATCAAACACCAAAAGTATCATATATTTGGATAAATGTCATGTGCATTATATACAATAATGTTTCATAGATCATAGAAGTAAATAAAAACACGAGATATAATACCAATTAACTTGCTCAAAATTAACCACACAACCAAATCTTTTGACGTCTCCATGACAAAAATCCAATCTCTCATGCTCATCCTTGTGCACACATGAGAATCTACAAGAATAAACACATTAACAAATTACATGATTTCCATTGAAATTAAACACATTAGTGGGAATAAATCATACCGATAATGTGCTAACTGAACCAAGACAAATGCCCTTTCCGAAACTTCATAGCTTCCCAGTGGCGGAGCTAGCGAATTGCTAAAGCCTGGGCACATTAGAAGCTAAAATTTACTTTGATCTATCAATCACCGCAAGTATCGTATATTTGGATAAATGCCAAATGCAATATACACTCGCTAATTAAGAACGTATTATAGATAAATTGAAACATTTGTCGATATATCATATGTAAATAACTCACCTAGCTATTGCTTGCCGCCGGTAGCCCTCATCCTTCGCGTTTTACTCCCACTTTTCGCCTCTTGGGTGTGGCCTTGCGCAGGTTGGGCACTCACCGGTGCTGCATGTATGGCTAGGGCTTGCCGAAGTGCGGATGGTGATGAGTCACGAGACGAGCCACCATTTGCATCTGCCGTAGTGGAGTTCCCACCATAGGGGCCGCCGGTTTGATTCTTGCTTGCTGAGGTCGTAGCCTGATTGGAGGCCCATGCACTGTCTGTTGTGGTGTTGTCGGTCGCAGTGCCTCCGCCAACCACCTCGCCGACCGCTGCCTCCAACCCCACGAAGTTGTTCTATTTTGGATTGTACATCGTACGTTATCAGCCATTGTGATCCGTCTGCTCATAAAATTTGCAGCGCTCGAGCCCGGGCACATGCCCAGGGTGCCCGGACGGTAGAATCGCCACCGTAGCTTGCCGCCGGTAGCCCTAGTTGTTGATAGTTTGCTGCCACTTGCTGCCTCCTGACCGTGGCCTTGCACAGATTGGGCACTCGCCAGTGATGCACGCGTGGCTACCATCCGTCGGAGACGGAGTGGAATCCCACCATAGGAGTTGCCGCTTTGACTCCCGTGGTTCTGCTTCCGATCTCGATCACCGCTAGCGGGGGTAGTAGCCGAAATAATTGGAGACCAGGCCGTGCACCATCTCCTACGGTCTTGCCGTCTGTCGATGTTGCGCGCCTCCGCCAGTCCACCTTGTTTGCCGCCGCCGCCGATGTTGAAGTAGCTAGGGCTGCACGTCCTGCGGCACGGCACACAGCTAGGCGAGCGATGCGCTGGATGCAGCCTCGTGATCGATCGATGGATTCACATTCTTTTCAGAGGCCACGAGATGACTACCGTATTGTGGCCCACTGCAATAAATGGATTAATGGATGGGCTTGCCTGTGGCGTCCTCGTTTGGCGTCACTAAGCCCAAAACTAGCCAATTCATCATGAGGCTGCTGTATTTTTTATCGTCATAAATGGATTGTGACTTCGACTTCTCGTTAATTTAGCAGCGATCGAGCCCGAGCACGTGCCAAGGGTGCCCGGACGGTAGAATCGCCACTGACTTGAGGTGGAGTCAGACTGTGCCGAACTGATTGCACTACTGCAATCCGGTCCAGCAACATGTTCCAAGTTGCAGCGAACCTATTCTGTGAAGGGGGAAAAAACTCCTCTGGCCCCCGCGTCGCTCCCACGGGGGCGACTCGGGCGGCGTAACCCTAGCCCGCCGCCGGCCCTCTTCCCCACCTCTCCTCTCCCTCGTCGCCACCGAAGGTGACCGCCGGCTCGCCGCTCGGCCGCCGGTGAAGGTGGCGGCGAGGATCGGCCACCCCATTCTTCCTCGGGGGGCTTTGGATCCGTGGCGGCGGCCTCGGCTAGTGGATCGACGCCGGGTCTGCGGTGATCGGTGCTCGTTGGTGCTGGCCGTTCTTCCTCGGCCGCGGGGGCGGCGAGGCGGCGGCAGGTGGCGGCTGTGGTGCGGGCGTCTCGGCGGCGCCCGATCCAGATCTGAAGGCCTCCGTCTACTTCAACCAGGGCTGCCTCCGATGGTCCTGCTTTGGGCAGCCTTTGTCGCCGGAGTTGTACCTGTTTTGTGGCTGGAGGTGGGAGGTGGCTCCGGAGAAATCCGAGGCTAGCAGTGCTGGCCACGATGGCGGCGACGCCCGAGGGCGCCGTACCCTTCTTGTAGGCGCTGTCCAGGTTGCCTCCTTCCCCTCCTCCTTCCACCCAGCTCGTATGCCGGACGAAAGCCCAAATCCTTGCCGGATCGAGCGACAGCGACGCTCCGGGCATCGTCACCCTCTTGGGGGTGTCGTTCGTGGTGAGCTTGGGGTGGATGTGATGCTTTGGTTGCTTGGCGGCGGTTGGTGGCGTGGTCGGAGTTCGTCTGGTGGCGGTGCGTTGGCGCTCTGCCGCCTATGTGCACTACCTCAGAGACTTTCTTCCATGGTGCTTGGTCTTCAGCAGCCCTGCCAGACTCGGCGGAGCGGTGCTTCATCTCACACATTGATGGCGGCGGTTATCGGCGGCATGGTGCTGTGGAGGCTCGGCGTCCGATGCGTGGGATGGACTCGCGCAGGAGGAGGTAGCTGTCTGGCGTCATGGTGACGTCGATGGCTAAGTGGCCAAACAAGGTAGATGCCTCAATATGATCTGAAGACTGACCTGTGGAAGATGGCGGCGACGACACACGAGTACGTCTGACCGGATTGTGCCCCAGACCCGGTATGTGGCTCGGCTGGGGCTTCCTGCTTTTGATGTTAGGCTTAGGTGAGTGGTCTGAGTGGCCCAGCTAACACCCCTTCATCGTATAGATAGGAGTAGCGGCATATGTTGCCAAGATGGTGGATTCAGGCATATTATTGTAATACTTTGTAAGGTCCTCGAAAATAATCAATAAAATGGTCGTATGCATCTCTCAGATGCAGAGGCCGGGGGTCATCCTTCTTTTCTAAAAAAAAGAAGTCAGTGCATTGCTCCAAGAGAGGCAAGCTAAAATCAAAAAGATTGGCAGACTACAAAACAAAGCAAGCCATGCTATGGCAGCGATCGGCCGTGGACAACAACGCACTGCGTGTTGGTTAACAAAAGCACCCGAGGAGATTAGCATTTTTATTTCAGAGGATTGTAAAACCTTGATTAATTAATGAAATGTTATTTTTCCCCGCAAAAAAAAGTAAGTAGTAGTGTAGTTCTTTTAAAAATCAAATTAGCAGTTTCGCTAGTAGAGGGTCCGTGAAATTGCTGCAAGCTTTGTGGGCCCTAGCGTCCATGTGATCGATGAAAGCCAGAGTGAAACCGCGTTGATTACCAGAGCCGCACGATCTCCAGGGATCGGAGGGCTCGCGAGGGGGTTTGCGCCAGCTGGAAATCAACCGGTTGAAAAGAAGTGTTTTCCATAGTTATATACACACGTACAGGAAACCTAACAAGCTACTCCATCTAAGCCACGGTTGAGATTACAACAGAATATACATTCAAACGTGGGAAGAGGAGATAGAAGGTTAGGCAAAGTCGGTTTAAGCTATCTACTCTTACCCCCCAGTCAAAGCGTCGTCGTTGATGATGCCGAGACTGGAGCGTAAATTCTGAAAGGTTGCCGTAGATAATCCTTTCGTCATAATGTCCGCAAGTTGTTCAGCAGTGGGAGCGTGAACAACGCGGAAGTGACCAAGAGCAACCTTCTCCCGTACAAAGTTAATGTCGAGCTCGATGTGCTTCATCCGTCGATGATGCACCGGGTTAACTGACAAGTAGACCGCTGATACATTGTCATAGAACACCACGGTCGCTTTGGCAATGGGGCAGTGCAGCTCACATAGCAACTGTCAAAGCCAACAACATTCTGCGACGGTGTTGGCAACGCAACGGTACACCGCTTCAGCACTAGACCGAGAAGCGGTGGGTTGCCGTTTTGATGACCAAGAGACGAGGCTGTCACTGAGATAGATGCAAAACCCAGAAGTTGATCGCCGTGTGTCAGGGCAGCGGCAGCCAGCCCAATCGGCATCTGAGTATGCGGCAAGCTCAGTAGAGGATGAACCCCGAAGAACTAGGCCATGCGAAGTGGTGCCACGAACCTAGTGAAGTAGCCTCTTGACAAGTGGCCAATGTACATCTTTGGGTGCATGCATATGAAGGCAAATATGACCGACGACATAGGAGATGTCTGGACGCGTCAACGTGAGGTATTGCAAGGCGCTAGCAATGCTACGGTAGAACGTAGCGTCCGCATAGTCCTTGCCCGCCGAAAAAGAGACCTTGGGCTTGGTGTCTGTTAGACTAAGTATATGTTAGATATACGTGTTGTAACATAACTTGTATTTGTACGGTTCTCTCTTATAAATATATGATAGCCGTACCCATCAAGGGTATCGAGCATTGTTTCAAACCCTAATACGTCTAACATGGTATCAGACGACGCGTTCGATCCGCGTCACGCTTCCGCCTCTGCTGCCGTCGCGCCGGCTCCCGCCGCCGTGCCGCCTCTCTCCACCCTGGCGATGGAGTCGTCGTTCCTAGCGTCGCCTCCGCTTGCCTGGGCCCGATCTGCTCCCGCGGGATCGCAACCTCCCGCGCCTCGATCGTCTGCGATGCCGCCGCCGCCTCAGTCTCCTACCGTGCCGATCGCGGGCAACCCGATCCCATCGCATGGCACACCTCCGCCACCGGCCTCCTACGGCGCCTCTGGGCAGGCGGCCTACGGTGGCCCTCCGGCTCCGGTTCAATACCACGGCGCGCCCTCGACCTCGGGGCCCTATGGCGCTCACCAGGCGCCGTACGGTGGCCCGTACCCTGCTGTTGGAAATATGCCCTAGAGGCAATAATAAAAGCATTATTATTATATTTCCTTGTTCGTGATAATTGTCTTTATTCATGCTATAATTGTGTTATCCGGAAATCATAATACATGTGTGAATAATAGACACCAACATGTCCCTAGTAAGCCTCTAGTTGACTAGCTCGTTGATCAACAGATAGTCATGGTTTCCTGACTATGGACATTGGATGTCATTGATAACGAGATCACATCATTAGGAGAATGATGTGATGGACAAGACCCAATCCTAAACATAGCACAAGATCGTATAGTTCGTTTGCTAGAGTTTTCCAATGTCAAGTATCTTTTCCTTAGACCATGAGATCGTGTAAACTCCCGGATACTGTAGGAGTGCTTTGGGTGTACCAAACGTCACAACGTAACTGGGTGACTATAAAGGTATGCTACGGGTATCTCCGAAAGTGTCTGTTGGGTTGACACGGATCAATACTGGGATTCGTCACTCCGTATGACGGAGAGGTATCACTGGGCCCACTCGGTAATGCATCATCATTATGAGCTCAAAGTGACCGAGTGTCTGGTCACGGGATCATGCATTACGGTACGAGTAAAGTGACTTGCCGGTAACGAGATTGAACGAGGTATTGGGATACCGACGATCGAATCTCGGGCAAGTAACATACCGATTGACGAAGGGAATTGTATATGGGGTTGTTTGAATCCTCGACATCGTGGTTCATCCGATGAGATCATCGAGGAGCATGTGGGAACCAACATGGGTATCCAGATCCAGCTGTTGGTTATTGACCAGAGAGCGATCTTGGTCATGTCTACATGTCTCCCGAACCCGTAGGGTCTACACACTTAAGGTTCGGTGACGCTAGGGTTGTAGGGATATGTATATGCAGTAACCCGAATGTTGTTCGGAGTCCCGGATGAGATCATGGACATCACGAGGAGTTCCGGAATGGTCCGGAGGTAAAGAATTATATATAGGAAGTGCTATTTCGGCCATCGGGACAAGTTTCGGGGTCACCGGTATTGTACCGGGACCACCGGAAGGGTCCCGGGGGTCCACCGGGTGGGGCCACCTGCCCCGGGGGGCCACATGGGCTGTAGGGGGTGCGCCTTGACCTATATGGGCCAAGGGCACCAGCCCCAATAGGCCCATGCGCCTAGGGTTCAAGAAGGGAAGAGTCCCAAAGGGGGAAGGCACCCCTAGGTGCCTTGGGGGGGAGGGATTTCTCCCTTGGCCGCCGCCCCCCCTAGGAGATTGGATCTCCTAGGTCCGGCGCCCCCTAGGCCCCCCTATATATAGTGAGGGAAGGAGGGCCTCTCAGACCACGCCTTTGGTGCCTCCCTCTCCCTCTCCAACACCTCCTCCTCCTCCATAGAGCTTGGCGAAGCCCTGCCGGAGTACTGCAGCTCCATCACCACCACGCCGTCATGCTGCTGCTGGAGCCATCTTTCTCAACCTCTCCTCTCCCCTTGCTGGATCAAGAAGGAGGAGACGTCACGCTGACCGTACGTGTGTTGAACGCGGAGGTGCCGTCCGTTCGGTGCTAGGATCTCCGGTGATTTGGATCACGTCGTGTACGACTACCTCATCCCCGTTCTTTGAACGCTTCCGCTCGCGATCTACAAAGGTATGTAGATGCATCCGATCACTCGTTGCTAGATGAACTCATAGATGGATCTTGGTGAAACCGTAGGAAATTTTTTGTTTTCTGCAACGTTCCCCATTAGTGGCATCATGAGCTAGGTCTATGCGTAGTTCTTTATGCACGAGTAGAACACAATTTGTTGTGGGCGTAGATGTTGTCAACTTTCTTGCCGCTACTAGTCTTATCTTGCTTCAGCGGTATTGTGGGATGAAGCGGCCCGGACCAACCTTACACGTACGCTTACATGAGACCGGTTCCACCGACTGACATGCACTAGTTGCATGAGGTGGCTGGCGGGTGTCTGTCTCTCCCACTTTAGTTGGAGCGGATTCGATGAAAAGGGTCCTTATGAAGGGTAAATAGAAGTTGACAAATCACGTTGTGGCTTTCACGTAGGTAAGAAAACGTTCTTGCTAGAACCCTATTTCAGCCACGTAAAACTTGCAACAACAATTAGAGGACGTCTAACTTGTTTTTGCAGCAAGTGCTTTGTGATATGATATGGCCAAAGTTGTGATGAATTATGAATGATCTATATGTGATGTATGAGATGTTCATGCTATTGTAATAGGAATCACGACTTGCATGTCGATGAGTATGACAACCGGCAGGAGCCATAGGAGTTGTCTTTATTTTTTATACGACCTGCGTGTCATTGAGAAACGCCATGTAAATTACTTTACTTTATTGCTAAACGCGTTAGCATAGTAGTAGAAGTAATAGTTGGTGAGCAACTTCATGGAGACACGATGATGGAGATCATGATGATGGAGATCATGGTGTCAAGCCGGTGACAAGATGATCATGGAGCCCCAAGATGGAGATCAAAGGAGCTATGTGATATTGGCCATATCATGTCACTTTTATTATTTGATTGCATGTGATGTTTATCATGTTTTTGCATCTTGTTTACTTAGAACGACGGTAGTAAATAAGATGATCCCTCATCATAATTTCAAGCAAGTGTTCCCCCTAACTGTGCACCATTGCGACAGTTCGTTGTTTCGAAGCACCACGTGATGATCGGGTGTGATAGATTCTAACGTTCACATACAACGGGTGTAAGACAGATTTACACATGCAAACACTTAGGTTGACTTGATGAGCCTAGCATGTACAGACATGGCCTCAGAACACAGAAGACCGAAAGGTCAAGCATGAGTCATATAGAAGATACGATCAACATGAAGATGTTCACCGATGTTGACTAGTCCGTCTCACGTGATGATCGGACACGGCCTAGTTAACTCGGATCATGTTATACTTAGATGACTGGAGGGATGTTTATCTAAGTGGGAGTTCATTGAATAATTTGATTAGATGAACTTAATTATCATGAACTTAGTCTAAAATATTTACAATATGTATTGTAGATCAAATGGCCAACGTAGTCCTCAACTTCAACGCGTTCCTAGAGAAAACCAAGCTGAAAGACAATGGCAGCAACTACACGGACTGGGTCCGGAACCTGAGGGTCATCCTCATAGCTGCCAAGAAAGATTATGTCCTACAAGCACCGCTGGGTGACGCACCTGTTCTCCCTGCAGAACAAGACGTTATGAACGCTTGGCAGGCACGTACCGATGACTACTCCCTCGTTCAGTGCGGCATGCTTTACAGCTTAGAGCCGGGGCTCCAAAAACGTTTTGAGAGACACGGAGCATATGAGATGTTCGAAGAGCTGAAAATGGTTTTCCAAGCTCATGCCCGGGTCGAGAGATATCAAGTCTCCGACAAGTTCTTCAGCTGTAAGATGGAGGAAAACAGTTCTGTCAGTGAGCACATACTCACTATGTCTGGGTTGCATAACCGCTTGACTCAGCTGGGAGTTAATCTCCCGGATGACGCGGTCATTGATAGAATCCTTCAGTCGCTTCCACCGAGCTACAAGAGCTTTGTGATGAACTTCAATATGCAGGGGATGGAAAAGACCATTCCTGAAGTATTTGCTATGCTGAAATCAGCAGAGGTAGAAGTCAAAAAGGAACATCAAGTGTTGATGGTGAATAAAACCACTAAGTTCAAGAAAGGCAAGGGTAAGAAGAACTTCAAGAAGGACGGCAAGGGAGTTGCCGCGCCTGGCAAGCAAGCTGCCGGGAAGAAGCCAAAGAATGGACCCAAGCCCGAGACTGAGTGCTTTTATTGCAAGGAAAGTGGTCACTGGAAGCGGAACTGCCCCAAATACTTAGCAGACAAGAAGGCCGGCAAAACGAAAGGTATATGTGATATACATGTAATTGATGTGTACCTCACCAGTACTCGTAGTAGCTCTTGGGTATTTGATACCGGTGCAGTTGCTCACATTTGTAACTCAAAGCAGGAGCTGCGGAATAAGCGGAGACTGGCGAAGGACGAGGTGACGATGCGCGTCGGGAATGGTTCCAAGGTCGATGTGATCGCCGTCGGCACGCTGCCTCTTCATTTACCTACGGGATTAGTTTTAAACCTTAATAATTGTTATTTAGTGCCAAGTTTGAGCATGAACATTGTATCAGGGTCTCGTTTGATACGAGATGGCTACTCATTTAAATCCGAGAATAATGGTTGTTCTATTTATATGAGAGATATGTTTTATGGTCATGCTCCGATGGTGAATGGTTTATTCTTAATGAATCTCGAGCGTACTGCTACACATGTTCATAGTGTGAGTACCAAAAGATGTAAGGTTGATAATGATAGTCCCACATACTTGTGGCACTGCCGCCTTGGTCACATAGGTGTCAAACGCATGAAGAAGCTCCATGCAGATGGACTTTTAGAGTCTCTTGATTATGAATCATTTGACACGTGCGAACCATGCCTCATGGGTAAGATGACCAAGACTCCGTTCTCAGGAACAATGGAGCGAGCAACCAACTTATTGGAAATCATACATACTGATGTGTGCGGTCCAATGAGTGTTGAGGCTCGCGGTGGCTATCGTTATGTTCTCACCCTCACTGATGACTTGAGTAGATATGGGTATATCTATTTGATGAAACACAAGTCTGAGACCTTTGAAAAGTTCAAGGAATTTCAGAGTGAGGTTGAAAATCAACGTGATAGGAAAATCAAGTTCCTACGATCAGATCGTGGAGGAGAATACTTGAGTCACGAATTTGGCACACACTTAAGAAAATATGGAATAGTTTCACAACTCACGCCGCCTGGAACACCTCAGCGTAATGGTGTGTCCGAACGTCGTAATCGCACTCTATTAGATATGGTGCGGTCTATGATGTCTCTTACCGATTTACCGCTATCTTTTTGGGGCTATGCTTTAGAGACTGCCGCATTCACTTTAAATAGGGCTCCGTCGAAATCCGTTGAGACGACACCGTATGAATTATGGTTTGGGAAGAAACCTAAGCTGTCGTTTCTAAAAGTTTGGGGATGCGATGCTTATGTGAAGAAACTTCAACCTGAGAAGCTCGAACCCAAGTCGGAAAAATGCGTCTTCATAGGATACCCAAAAGAAACTATTGGGTACACCTTCTACCTCAGATCCGAAGGCAAGATCTTCGTTGCCAAGAATGGGTCCTTTCTAGAGAAAGAGTTTCTCTCGAAAGAAGTAAGTGGGAGGAAAGTAGAGCTTGATGAAGTATTACCTCTTGAACCGGAAAATGGCGCAACTCAAGAAAATGTTCCTGAGGTGCCTGCACCGACTAGAGAGGAAGTTAATGATAATGATCAAGATACTTCTGATCAAGCTCCTACTGAAATTCGAAGGTCCACAAGGACACGTTCCGCACCAGAGTGGTACGGCAACCCTGTCTTGGAAATCATGTTGTTAGACAACGGTGAACCTTCGAACTATGAAGAAGCGATGGCGGGCCCGGATTCCGACAAATGGCTAGAAGCCATGAAATCCGAGATAGGATCCATGTATGAAAACGAAGTATGGACTTTGACTGACTTGCCCGTTGAACGGCGAGCCATAGAAAATAAATGGATCTTTAAGAGGAAGACTGACGCGGATGGTAATGTAACCATCTATAAAGCTAGGCTTGTCGCTAAGGGTTATCGACAAGTTCAAGGGGTTGACTACGATGAGACTTTCTCACCGGTAGCGAAGCTAAAGTCCGTCCGAATCATGTTAGAAATTGCCACATTCTACGATTATGAGATATGGCAAATGGACGTCAAAATGGCATTCCTTAATGGTTTCCTTAAGGAAGAATTATATATGATGCAGCCAGAAGGTTTTGTCGATCCTAAGAATGCTGACAAGGTGTGCAAGCTCCAACGCTCGATTTATGGGCTGGTGCAAGCATCTCGGAGTTGGAACATTCGCTTTGATGAGATGATCAAAGCGTTTGGGTTTACGCAGACTTATGGAGAAGCCTGCGTTTACAAGAAAGTGAGTGGGAGCTCTGTAGCATTTCTCATATTATATGTAGATGACATACTTTTGATGGGAAATGATATAGAACTCTTGGACAGCATTAAGGCCTACTTGAATAAGAGTTTTTCAATGAAGGACCTTGGAGAAGCTGCATATATATTAGGCATCAAGATCTATAGAGATAGATCAAGACGCCTCATAGGTCTTTCACAAAGCACATACCTTGATAAGATATTGAAGAAATTCAATATGAATCAGTCTAAGAAGGGGTTCTTGCCTGTGTTACAAGGTGTGAAATTGAGCTCAGCTCAATGTCCGACCACGGCAGAAGATATAGAAGAGATGAGTGTCATCCCCTATGCCTCAGCCATAGGTTCTATTATGTATGCCATGCTGTGTACCAGACCTGATGTAAACCTTGTCGTAAGTTTGGTAGGAAGGCACCAAAGTAATCCCGGCAAGGAACACTGGACAGCGGTCAAGAATATCCTGAAGTACCTGAAAAGGACTAAGGAAATGTTTCTCGTTTATGGAGGTGACGAAGAGCTTGTCGTAAAGGGTTACGTCGATGCTAGCTTCGACACAGATCTAGATGACTCTAAGTCACAAACCGGATACGTGTATATTTTGAATGGTGGGGCAGTAAACTGGTGCAGTTGCAAGCAGAGCGTCGTGGCGGGATCTACATGTGAAGCGGAGTACATGGCAGCCTCGGAGGCAGCACATGAAGCAATTTGGGTGAAGGAGTTCATCACCGACCTCGGAGTCATACCCAATGCGTCGGGGCCGATCAAGCTCTTCTGTGACAACACTGGAGCTATTGCACTTGCCAAGGAGCCCAGGTTTCACAAGAAGACAAGGCACATCAAGCGTCGCTTCAACTCCATTCGTGAAAATGTTCAAGATGGAGACATAGATATTTGTAAAGTACATACGGACCTGAATGTAGCAGATCCGTTAACTAAACCTCTCCCTAGAGCAAAACATGATCAACACCAGAATTTCATGGGTGTTCGATTCATCACAATGTAACTAGATTATTGACTCTAGTGCAAGTGGGAGACTGTTGGAAATATGCCCTAGAGGCAATAATAAAAGAATTATTATTATATTTCCTTGTTCGTGATAATTGTCTTTATTCATGATATAATTGTGTTATCCGGAAATCGTAATACATGTGTGAATAATAGACACCAACATGTCCCTAGTAAGCCTCTAGTTGACTAGCTCGTTGATCAACAGATAGTCATGGTTTCCTGACTATGGACATTGGATGTCATTGATAACGAGATCACATCATTAGGAGAATGATGTGATGGACAAGACCCAATCCTAAACATAGCACAAGATCGTATAGTTCGTTTGCTAGAGTTTTCCAATGTCAAGTATCTTTTCCTTAGACCATGAGATCGTGTAAACTCCCGGATACCGTAGGAGTGCTTTGGGTGTACCAAACGTCACAACGTAACTGGGTGACTATAAAGGTATGCTACGGGTATCTCCGAAAGTGTCTGTTGGGTTGACACGGATCAAGACTGGGATTCGTCACTCCGTATGACGGAGAGGTATCACTGGGCCCACTCGGTAATGCATCATCATTATGAGCTCAAAGTGACCAAGTGTCTGGTCACGGGATCATGCATTACGGTACGAGTAAAGTGACTTGCCGATAACGAGATTGAACGAGGTATTGGGATACCGACGATCGAATCTCGGGCAAGTAACATACCGATTGACGAAGGGAATTGTATACGGGGTTGTTTGAATCCTCGACATCATGGTTCATCCGATGAGATCATCGAGGAGCATGTGGGAGCCAACATGGGTATCCAGATCCCGCTGTTGGTTATTGACCGGAGAGCGATCTCGGTCATGTCTACATGTCTCCCGAACCCGTAGGGTCTACACACTTAAGGTTCGGTGACGCTAGGGTTGTAGGGATATGTATATGCAGTAACCCGAATGTTGTTCGGAGTCCCGGATGAGATCCCGGACGTCACGAGGAGTTCCGGAATGGTCCGGAGGTAAAGAATTATATATAGGAAGTGCTATTTCGGCCATCGGGACAAGTTTTGGGGTCACCGGTATTGTACCGGGACCACCGGAAGGGTCCCGGGGGTCCACCGGGTGGGGCCACCTGCCCCAGGGGGCCACATGGGCTGTAGGGGGTGCGCCTTGGCCTATATGGGCCAAGGGCACCAGCCCCAAGAGGCCCATGCGCCTAGGGTTCAAGAAGGGAAGAGTCCCAAAGGGGGAAGGCACCCCTAGGTGCCTTGGGGGGGAGGGATTCCTCCCTTGGCCACCGCCCCCCCTAGGAGATTGGATCTCCTAGGGCCGGCGCCCCCCCTAGGCCCCCCTATATATAGTGAGGGAAGGAGGGCCTCTCAGACCACGCCTTTGGTGCCTCCCTCTCCCTCTCCAACACCTCCTCCTCCTCCATAGAGCTTGGCGAAGCCCTGCCGGAGTACTGCAGCTCCATCACCACCACGCCGTCGTGCTGCTGCTGGAGCCATCTTCCTCAACCTCTCCTCTCCCCTTGCTGGATCAAGAAGGAGGAGACGTCACGCTGACCGTACGTGTGTTGAACGCGGAGGTGCCGTCCGTTCGGTGCTAGGATCTCCGGTGATTTGGATCATGTCGTGTACGACTACCTCATCCCCGTTCTTTGAATGCTTCCGCTCGCGATCTACAAAGGTATGTAGATGCATCCGATCACTCGTTGCTAGATGAACTCATAGATGGATCTTGGTGAAACCGTAGGAAATTTTTTGTTTTCTGCAACGTTCCCCATTACCTGCGCCATACGTCGCGCCGTCGGCTGCGTCGTACGCGCCGTACGCTGCTGCCGCCTCGACGCCCTATGCTGCCGCCCCAACGTACGCTGCCCCTCCTGCACTCCCGTATGGTGTGCACCCATCGGCGACTTACCGCCATCATCAACAGCCATCGGCCGATGCACTCGTCCCGTATAGTGTCGTCTCGCCGCCTGATCTGCCGCCCTCCGCACCGATGGCCGAACCAGGGCCGTTTCACTTCGCTCATCTGGTGACGGTGAAGCTCTCTACTGATAACTACCTCCTATGGTGCGCCCAAGTGTTGCCGCTGATGCGTAGCCACTACCTTGAGGGGTATGTTGATGGCTCCCTTCCGTGCCCTCCGGCTATGGTTCCGGTACCTTCGCCCCATGGTGGCTCTGTCATGGTCCCCAACCCTGCTCATCGTCGATGGACTGCTCAAGATCAGGCCATCCTGGGTGCTATTCAGTCTTCGCTCACTCCATCCGTGGCGGGCATGGTGGTTTTTGCCGCTACGTCGAGGGATGCATGGACCACGCTTGACTCCAGTTTCTCCTCGCAGTCCCTGGCACGTTCGTCTGCCATTCGCAACCAGCTGGGTGAGGTCAAGAAGAATGATCTCTCTGTCACGGCCTTCTTCAACAAAGTAAAAAGCTTGGCTGATACACTGTCCTCAATTGGGAAACCACTCCGTGATGAGGAGTTTACTTCATTCATTCTCAATGGACTTGACGAGGACTATGACTCTTTTGTGGAAAACGCCAATGGACGTGACACGCCGATGCCACCTCGTGATCTCTATGCCTGCCTCCTTAACACGGAGCAGCGGCTCGCTGCTCGTCGCTCTGTCGGAGTCTACACGGAGGGCCCCTCTGCGAACGCTGCTCTTCGCGGGGGTGCCCGTGGTGCCAAGCAGAAGCCGCCACCTCCCACGGGCAACCAGCCCCGTCAGCTCGCTCCAGCTCCTCCAACGGCTGGTCGCAAGCGGCTTCACTGCGAGGGGTGTGGTGGTGGGATCGAGTGTCAGCTTTGCGGCATTGAGGGACACTTGGCGTCTCGGTGTCATCGTCGTTTTAAACGCGATTTCCTTGGCATCGGGAACAATGGGAAGGGTAACTAGAAGCAAGATGCTCTCGCTACACAGGAGCCCGGATTCACTCCATCATATTCTGTGGATCCTGCCTGGTACATGGACACAGGCGCCACGGACCATTTGACGAGCCAGCTTGACAAGTTGGCCTCTCACCAGCCCTACACCGGTCATGATCAGGTCCGCACTGCCAATGGATCAGGTATGCCCATCTCACATGTTGGTCAGGCATCTCTTCTTTCCCGTACCACTAAAACCTTGCGTCTCCTTGATGTCCTTCGTGTTCCTTCAGTCACACGTAGTTTACTCTCGGTTCCTAAATTAACTCGTGACAACAATGTGTTTGTTGAGTTTCACCCTTTTCATTTTTTTTGTGAAGGACCGGGACACGAGGGGCATTCTTCTTAGTAGTCGAGCTCGCGACGGCTTATATGCACTTGACGTGCCACGAATGCTTGATGTGCCACGAGTGTCTCAAGTTTTCAGTGGCGTGCAGGTGTCATCGTCGTAGTGGCATTCTCGCCTTGGCCACCCTGCCACTCCCATTGTGCGCCATGTGCTTCATCGTCATCGTCTTCCTGTTGAGTCCAGTAATAAGGAGTTTCTAGTGTGTGATGCCTATCAACAAGGCAAGAGTCATCAGTTGCCCTTTTCTGTATCAAGTCGTGTTGTCAAAGCTCCTCTTGAACTTGTGTTTTCCGATGTGTGGGGTTATGCCCAAACTTCTGTTCGTGGGCACAACTATTATGTCAGTTTCATAGAAGCTTTCAGTCGCTTTACTTGGATTTATCTTATTAAGCGCAAATCTGATGTGTTTCATGTATTTATGCAATTTCAAGCACATGTTGAACGATTGCTCAAGCACAATATTATACATGTTCAGTCTGATTGGGGGGGGGGTGAATACCGTAATCTTAACACCTTCTTTCAGAAGCTTGGCATTTCACACCATATGTCTTGTCCTCATACACATCAGCAGAACAGTGCAGCTGAGCGTAAGCACCGTCATATAGTTGAAACTGGTCTAACACTTCTTGCACATGCCTCTGTTCCGTTTCGGTTCTGGAGTGATGCCTTTGTTACTGCTTGTTTTTTGATAAACAGGATTCCCACACGACTTCTTCATATGAAGTCCCCTCTAGAAGTGTTGCTTCATGAAACTCCAGATTACTCCTTCCTCAAAGTGTTCGGTTGTGCGTGTTGGCCACATCTTCGCCCGTACAATAAGCATAAACTTGAGTATCGGTCGAAAAAAATGTGTGTTCCTTGGGTACAGTCCTCTCCACAAAGGTTACAAGTGTCTCCACATTCCATCAAACCGTGTTTACATTTCCCGCGATGTTGTGTTTGATGAGACTGTCTTCCCTTTTTCCACGCTCACATCGCCCACTGACACTCCTGTCGCCGAGTTGCACTCATTTCCAGTTTTGCCTGATCAATTTGTGGATGCTGCATATTCTCCTTTGTTGTTGCCTAACCACGGTGCAGGGACTAGACGAGGTGCTCGACTGGAGCTTCTTGATGATGACAATGCGCCACCTACACCAGCTGTTGCTACGCCGGCTGCCCCTACTGCCACGACGGCTGCCACCGACGTTGATCCCGTGTGCATGCCCCATGCACGTGGATCCGCTAGCATGCCCGCGTCGCCTGGGCCGGCCACCCCCGTGGCCTCGTCGCCTGGGCCGGCCACCCCCGTGGCCTCATCACCTGGGCCTGCGGCCTCGCAGCTGCCTGGGTCGGCTGACCCCGCAGCTCAGTCGCCTGGGCTGGCGGTCCCATCGAGTGACGACGCGTGCATGTCCCATGCACGTGGGTTCGCTGGAGCGCCCATGTCGCCTGGTGCCCCTGTGTCACCTGATCCGTCGTCGCCAACCATGCCGGACCGATCTTCGTCAACCACTCCAGGTCAGGTGACCGTGCTACCAGACGTGCTTGTGAGCTCACCTGCGGGCGTGTCTTCCTCGCCACTCCTAGACAGTAGCTCCTCGTCGCCACCTCCGCCTGTCATCCTGCGCCCTCATAATCGCAGCAAGAGTGGCATTTTTCAGCCGAAGAAATACACTGACGGGACTGTCGCATGGCTTGTGGCTTGTGTGGCGCATGCTGAAGCTGATCCTACGACTGAACCACGACACTTTCAGGCAGCGCTTCGCATTCCACACTGGCGTGCTGCGATGGAGCAGGAGATTCATGCTCTTCAGAAGAACAACACTTGTCGTCTGGTTCCACCTCCGTCCGGTGTCAATATCATTGACTCCTAATGGGTGTTCAAGGTGAAGAAACATGGTGATGGCTCCATTGAGAGGTACAAGGCACGCCTGGTGGCGAAGGGCTTCAAACAATGGTATGGCATTGACTATGAAGACACGTTCAGTCCTGTTATTAAACCAACTACCATTCGTGTTCTTCTTTCATTGGCTATTACTCGAGGATGGTCGCTTCGACAAATTGATGTTCAGAATGCTTTTCTCCATGGAGTTCTAGAAGAAGAGGTTTATATGCGTCAGCCGCCAGGGTTTGTTGATCCTGATCAGCCTCATCATTTGTGTCGTCTTGTCAAGGCTCTCTATGGTCTGAAGTAGGCCCCTCGTGCGTGGCATGCGCGTCTTGGAGCTGCTCTTCGTGCGCATGGTTTTGTGCCTTCTACAGCGGATACGTCTCTGTTTATTCTTCAGTGACCGGAGGTGACTATGTACATTCTGGTCTATGTTGATGATATCTTTCTTGTCAGTTCATCCGCTGCTGCTACGGATCGGCTTGTGTCCTCTCTCAGTGCTGAGTTTGCTGTTAAGGATCTTGGGATACTCCATTACTTCCTGGGTCTAGAGGTGTTTCATTCTGATGGTGGCCTGACTCTTACTCAGAGGAAATACTCTCAGGATCTTTTACGTCATGCTGGTATGTTGCAATGCAAGACTGCCACGACTCCTATGTCTGCCACAGACAAATTGACGGCTTTTGATGGTGACTTGCTCTCTCCTGAGGATGCCACGGAGTATCGCAGTATTGTTGGTGGGCTGCAGTACTTGCTCGTTACTCGACCTGACATATCTTTTGCTGTCAACCGTGTGTGCCAGTACCTTCATACACCACGTGATCCTCACTGGTTTGCTGTTAAGCGCATCTTGCGCTATGTTCGTCACACTGGTTCATATGGTCTCCATCTGCAGCCTGCACGTTCTGGACTGATTTCAGCATTTTCTGATGCCGATTGGGCTGGTAGTCCTGATGATCGGCGATCCACAGGGGGACATGCTGTGTTCTTTGGTCCTAACTTGATCGCCTGGCAAGCTCGCAAGCAAGCTACGGTGTCTCGGAGTAGTACCGAAGCTGAGTACAAAGCTGTTGCTAATGCCACAGCTGAGATCATATGGGTGCAGTCATTGCTTCGAGAGTTGAAGGTCTCCCCAAGTCAGCCGCCTGTTCTTTGGTGTGATAACATCGGTGCCACATACCTTTCATCCAATCCAGTATTTCATGCCCGAACAAAGCACATCGAAGTTGACTATCATTTTGTGAGGGAACGTGTTGCTCAGAAGCTCCTTCAGATTAAGTTTGTTTCTTGTAACGATCAGCTTGCTGATATTTTCACTAAACCCTTGCCCTTGCCTTCTTTTGAAGGATGTCGTAGCAATCTTAACCTCCTGAGTGTTTCAGGACATAGTTAAGATTGAGGGAGGGTGTTAGACTAAGTATATGTTAGATATACGTGTTGTAACATAACTTGTATTTGTACGGTTCCCTCTTATAAATATATGACAGCCATACCCACCAAGGGTATCGAGCATTGTTCCAAACCCTAATACGTCTAACAGTGTCGACCGGAGTAGCAGCGGGAGTGCAATTGGACATGGCAGCGCGATCCAAGAGTTCTTCAGCATAGCGCTCCTGTGACAAGAAGCCAGACTCTATGCGTCGGACATGTAGTCCACGGAAGAAACTGAGCGGGCCAAGGTCTTTCAGTTTGAACTCAGACTGAAGCTGGATGATGATGGTGCGTAGCAACTGAGTTGCCAGGCGGGGCGTGCCGGCGCGGGGCGGCCGTGGTGAGCTTCTCGGTCCAGATCTGGATCGGGGGCTCCTCCGGCCTGCTGCATGTGGGCGGCGCGTCCTGTCGGCCGTGGCTGGATCCCGAGGCGGCGGCCCTGGAAGGTGGCGGCTGGTGAAGCTCAGGCTTCCCGCGGCGGCATGGCGTGATGCAGTCCCTATCTAAGGCGGATCTGCATCGGCGATCTTGTGGTTTGGCCACGGATTGGTTCAGATCAGAGACGGTGATGAGTGTGCGGGATCCATCCCGGCGGCTCTCGCGGTTTGGCGAGGTGGGGTGGGAGCCCTCCTCCCAGGCTCCAGTGGTGGCGCATTCAGACAGTGGCTGATGCGCCAGGGCTCCTACGGTGGCACTGCTGTTGCGGTTGGTCGCCGGATCTAGGCGGCTAGATCTGGGGCTTTGAAGGCGGTCGAGACAGTGCACAGGTTGCCGGGTGGATTTCTTGGAACGGATCCGGGTGAAAACTTGGTCTTCGGTCATTGGCCGGAGCCGGTGATGACGATGCTCTTATCATCGTTCCCTTCATGAAGGCATCATCGAGGTGAAGTTCCCAACCCCACCCAATACCTCCGGGGGAAACCCTAAATCGGTTGATTGGATGACGGCAGCATTCATGTGTCGTTACCCCCTTGGGGGCGGCATTCTTGGAGATGCACTCGGGCTCGAGGGACCAGCGGATGGCATATGTGGTGGAGCGGTATTTCTTTCTACATATTCATGGCGGCGGTTCTCGACGGCATGGAGCAGTGGAGGCTTGGCGTCAGATGTGCGGCGAGGGACACGCGCAGGAGGTCGACGTTGTCTGGCATCGTGGTGGCGTCGATGGCAGAGTGGCCTGACAAGGTCGATGCGTCAGTACATGCTTTGAGGATGGATCGAGGGAAGACGGAGGTGACGGCCCTTTGCAGCGTGTGCGTGTGGTACTCACTGAGAGTGCGTCGGACCGGAGTGTTACCCAGTCCCGCCTATCTGGCTTGGATGGGGCATCCGGCGTTAGATGTTAGGCTTTCATGCGATGTCTGTTTGGTATTTGGTCCGGACATTCGGCACACCTTCATCAAGGGGATAGGAGTAGCGACAGGTGTCGTCTAGATGGTGGCCCCGGGCTTACTGTTGTATTACCTTGTAAGATCTTTGTGAATAATAAATAATATGGCCGCATGCATCACCCAGATGCAGAGGCCGGGGGTGATTCCTCCTTTTCTAAAAAAAAACTGAGTTGATGATGCCGTCAAGACGATGTCGCCGACATATAGCAGCACGTTGGTGTTCGACGCCATTTTGGCAGAATTTTTCTATGAAATATAAAAATTTACGGTGTTGATATGTATGTGCAAGCATGAATATGATCAAGAACAATATGTTGATATTCATCAGAGGGTCATCAAGACCACGGAGCAGTGATTATTTATGTCCACACATACTTGGTCTAATCAACCTGATTAACTAGCACCTACTTTCAGTGGCGGAGCGTGACAAGTAAGGGGGGGGGGGGGCAATTTCAAACTAAAAGCAAACTTTTCTGCTAATTCTTAGTGAACTCATTTTTTATGTGTCAAATCCATTGCGAGTGGAGAGCAGCGGAACGTAGCCCGCGACGATGATGTGTCTTGCCATTGGGTTGCATGCGGAGGAAAGCGGGAGGGTTTGATAATTGAAATCTTCGGGTGGTTTTTTTTTTTCGTAACGACATCTGCTCGGACAGGAACTCATCGGAATAAAGGCATGGAGGCTGGACTGTGCAACACAGCGACGAGCAACAAGCTAGCTACATGCAAAAAAGAGAAACTAGCTCATGCACGAACTAGTATCACGCTGCATGCTTTTTTATTCTCCGACAACACTGACAAAAACTAGCATCTACTCCCTCCGTTCTAAAATAGATGACTCAACTTTGTACTAACTTTATAATAAAGTTAGTATAAAGTTGAATCATCTATTTTGGGACGGGGGAGTAGCTAGCAGCTGGACTGTACAACAGGGTTAAACGACTGACATGTAAATGAGGGACGAGAGCTTTAGAGTCCATCGGCGTAATTCAGCTGGAGAGAAGTGTATTGATGGGCTAGATAGTAAACAGAACACGTATATAGTATACCTAGTGAAAATCATTTGCACTTTTGGAAGGGGGGGTCGTGACCCCGTTTGGCCTCCAAGAGGCTCCGCCAATGCCTAGTTTGTACGTATGCATGTAAAAAAAAAACGGCAGGAGGAACAGGATCGCGGGCACTCTGCGCTGGCGATAAACCTACACACACGGATTCTTTACAAATTGTCCGTGAACCTAGCATTGCTCCTGCGCTGGCCGAGAGGGACTACATGCGTGTTATGAGGAAGTGATGCAGTCTGGGGCTCTCCCATCTTTGGACTGCTCAAGAGAACTCCACCCGCTGTAAATTCAGCAGGAACATGCTGCCCTTGAATAGACCTAGCACATCGCCGGTTTTATAATTGTTGGTCGAGGATTAGGGAGAATGTTCACCACACATTGATTAGCACGTAGGCTGGGGGTATAAGTACAGTTGGAGAGCCATACCGGCCTGGTGGAAGATCATGGGGCGAGCAACTACTCTCGATCGTGCGCCACTAACCTATAGAGGGCAGCACGGCAACTACTGTATCGTATGTGCAGTTCTATACAGGAGCACATACAATACACTCTACATACTCTGACACCCCCCGCAGTTCGTGACGTCGGCGGCGGCGACGCAAAGACTGGATCGAAAGTCGAGGAAGACATCCGAGGGCAAGCCTTTGGTCATGATGTCGGCGAGCTGCTGGCGAGTCGGGACGTGAAGAACGCGGAACTGTCCCAGTGACACGCCCGCGTACGAAGTGAATGTCAAGCTCGACATGTTTCGTGCGGTGATGGTGGACTGGGTTAGTAGAGAGATAGACGGTAGACACGTTATCACAGTAGACAACGATGGCCGTGCGCACTGGTAGGTGGAGCTCGCCGAGGAGCTAACGAAGCCAGATACACTCTGCCGTGGCGTTGGCCATGCCGCGGTACTCCGCCTCCGCACTGGATCGGGACACAGTCGCCTGGTGCTTGGAGGACCAGGAAACGAGGGCGTCGCCGAGCTAGACATAGAAGCTGGAGGTCGAGCAGTGCGTGTCAGGGCAGCCGGCCCAATGGGCGTCAGTGTAGGACCGGAGATCCAGCGCGGCCGAGGCACGAAGGTGAACGCCGAGCGCAGGCGTGCCGCGCATGTACGGATGTACCGGAGCACCCGCTTGACCAGCGCAAGATGACACTAGCGCGGATCATGCATGTGTAGACAGACCTATTGCATGGCGTAGGCGAGCTCCGGCCTGGTGATGGTGAGGTACTGCAGGGCACCGGCGATGCTACGGTAGGCGGAGGGATGGGTGGCGCGGGGACCATCGTCAGAAGGCAGTTTGCTCTTGGTGTCGATGGGCGTGGGAGACGGGTGGCAGGTGTCCATGCCGGCTCGATGAAGCACGTCCTCGACATACTGTTGTTGCCTGAGGAAGAAGCTTGCCGGTGTCCTGGTGACGCGGATGCCGAGGAAGAAATGTAGAGCACCCAGGTCCTTCATGGTGAACTCAGCGGTGAGCTGGGCTATCACGTGCCGGAGGAACATCGTGGTCGAGGCAGTGAGAACTATGCCATCGACATAGAGCAGCAAGTACGCCAGGTCCGTGCCGCGGCGGAAGGTGAAGAGCGACGAGTCAGAGCGCGTGGCTGTGAACCCGATGGAGTGGATGAAGCCGGAAAAGCGAAGAAACCAGGCCCGCGGCGCTTGCTTCGACCGTAGAGGGACTTGGAGAGACGACAAACGTGTTGTGGCTTGGCGGCATCCACGAATCCAGCAGGCTGCAGGCAGTACACCTCCTCGGCCAGCTCACCATGCAAGAAGGCGTTAGAGACGTCGAGCTGGTTCACCGGTCAGCCACGCGCTGCCGCCAAGGTGAGCACCGTGCGGATGGTGGCAGGCTTGACGACGGACGAGAACATCTCGCCGTAGTCCACGCCGGCGCGTTGCCGGAAGCCGCGCAACACCCATCGCGCCTTGTAGCGCGCGAGCAAGCCGTTGGCATTGGTCTTGTGTTTGAAGATCCACTTGCCGGTGATCAAGTTAGCGCCGGGAGGACGTGTCACGAGCTTCCAATTACGGTTGCACACAAGAGCATCATACTCGTCACGCATAGCCGCAAACCACTAGGATCACGCACAGCGATGCGCACCGAGCTGGGAACAGGCGAGACCGGCGATGAGGCCGTGGGTAGTGTGGATTCGGCCGGAAGATGCCACGCTGGGCGCGCGTGACCATGGGCGCAAGGGCCGCCGGCGGCACGGGCGCAGCAGGTGCTGTCGAGGAAGAGTTCGGGGAAGACTCGGGCGGTGACGTGGACGTTAACAATCGGGGAGGCCATAGGATGTTTGATCCGAAGGAACTGCTCGAACCGTGCGAGGGCGCGATGGAGCCAGGCGCACGAGAGCCGTGCGCCTCCGATCCAGCAGTGGAGCTTGAACCACCAGTTGGCGCGCACGTCGGGCGGGGCGCGGAACCGCTCGTACACACATTTACCTCATGATCTTGCCATCTTCTCAGCTGGCTATCTTTTGTTGGCTCATGATTAGCTGCGTTGTTCTAGGTCGATACCTATCTTAAAAAGATTTATATTACTAAGCAGCAACCAACACTTATATTGTCTAAAAATCACCTACTGTTTTTGATAATGAAAGGATCAGAAGGCATTGGCCTTGGTCAGTAGATCTGTCTTAAAGTTCAGATGTGGATGGATAGTTTCTCTCTAGACGTTTACTTAAATTTTGGTCCTATTTTTCTTTTGGTTGTGGCTAACACAATTGGTTCAGCACCAAGGGCAATTGAGAAATGCATGATCATGAGCTGGTGAGAGGATGTACTAAATGTTATGCAGAAACCAAATCAATAACTTACCGCACTTTTGGTCAAGCTATACAGCATTTGGGCCCAAAAAATAAAGTTACGCGCACTGCTACTATCACCAAGGCAAGTTTCACTATGCTTGAATATAATTAGGTACAAAACAAAGAGGACAAGTTTGTCATTGGATGTAATGATGTAAACATAACTGAAACTGAACAAGGACATACTGAATTGCCTCAAAATAGAACATGCAAAGGGGTACGAGAGTTTGTCAAAAGAAAAATAATTTTGCGCAAGCATTGTATAGAATGATGAGATTTCTATTCAAACCATGATAGTTTTTAGTTAAACAAACATGCTATCAATTTAAAAGTTTTAGTGATGCTAACCCCAACAGGAGATTGTTAATTAGATAGTTAGATCGAAAAAAGATAGCCAGAGTACATACATGCTAGCATATTTTACGCCAAGTGTCCAAGCAAGCAAGTATGATGAACTTGTCAGTTGGTGGATCGAAAAAACACAACAACAATTGTTAGAATCAGAATGATGCCCTTATATGGGGTCAGCAGTTTCATCAGGCATGGCTTTAAGCTTTTGAGTCTTGATCCTGGTGCACTTTGATCATAGTGCCTTGTCGGTGTGGATGTTGTAGCAGTAATGCATGCAGAGATGCTCGAGGTGAAGACAACTATCAATGATTGATGGTCAGTGGTTCCGCGTTGTTGATAACAACGCAATCAAAACTAAGGTGCCGCAACTGTTTCACCATAGCGATTACAATCAGAAACCCTCTCTCACCATGGAAGACGTAGCTGCCATCTGGATTGATAAAGTACCTCGAGTGGGCTGCACAAAGAGCTTTAACTGCGAGCATGCTCTGCTAATGGCCTCGTAGACGTCACGGTTCCTTGTCACCATCAGAAATACTTGCGCACTAAATAAGCACTAGTTCTAGCTGAGAAACTTTACTATCAAGTCCATGAACCTTTCTCGGAGATGTCGTGGCGTTGCATCAGTCCAAGGCTTTTCAGAGTGAGGGACCTTGGTTGAATCTGAAAATTCGAAATACAAGCTTAATGGCGATGATTCTTTTGCCTGTAGTGAGATCGCCAAGCAGATTATGCGGCACTGTGGAACCATAATAACAGTCCCAGACTGGATGTCGTTGAGTTTACTAAACTGGGTGGTGGAATGACGAATCTTGCCCCACACTTGCGTGCTACAGAAGCTATCAGCAATTTGTGTTGCACAGAAGCTATTAATATTGAATTTTTTATACTAAATTTTTATACTTTAAAATAAGTTTACCATATTACAATTGTAATTATAACAATTTTCTATTAGTTAGCCACATAACATTGTTTTCAAATAATAATTATATTATTCATAGGTATAATATTGTAACGTATATAATTGAAAATTTTGAGTCTACAAAATTAAAATAGTATAATTCTACAAAATTATATTATTCATTGGTATACAGTTTTCAAATTTATTTTCTAATATTGCATAAATGATATATTTTATACGCATTGGCATAACTATGTGTGTGTGTGTGTGTATATATTATTGAATATCATGATAGTTATTTCTAAATCGTATACACATTAACAGATGTTTTAATAGTGATTTCTAATGTATATGAGGCCGTCATATTAATAGAAACTTTTAGGGCATAAAAAATATGACTTGCAAGTTGGATTCAGTAATAGAATCATCGAAGAAACAAAAATGTTGTTGATCGTACTTTTGCGTATGGTTCTATTACCTAACATGCTCGTCTAGATTCACTTGCTTTGATTTGGTGCAAATGAGATGTCCTATCCGTTTATCAAATTAAAAACATTAAATGTAGCTATCATTATATGTCTACTACATATTTAAAATTGAAGACAAATAAGAGACCACGTCAATCCACATAGACTAAATTATCTGGTCGTAAATAGTAGATATTAACGGTTGAGATTTAATAGATGTGGCATTACATACAAATATTATCAGGTCGCGAACCAACCTGTGGTTGGATGGTTAGAGGGACTGTGGTATCCCCAAACCCACCAGGGTTCAAGCCCTGGTGCTCGCATTATTTATGAATTTATTTAAAGATTTCCGGCAATGCGCTTTCAGTGGAAGGTTTAGGGTTTAGGGTTTTCTTGGAGAAGGCAGTCCAAGTGGGGATTTTCCTAAACAATGGATTTCGTGAGTTATGGCGTATGTCAAATTTAATGGCAAGCTGATGGAGGCCTTCTCGCCCTCAAGAGGCCTCCGCCAAGGCGACCCGTTATCCCCCTTCCTTTTCCTTTTTGTAGCTGATGCTCTCTTTGCTCCCATCAACAAGGCTATGGGGGAAGATGGACTGCAAGGGGTCAAGATCTGTAGAGGTGCTCCCATTATCTCGCATCTTTTGTTCGCGGACGATTCTCTCCTGTTTTTCCATGCTTCGGAACAGCAAGCCCTCTTGGTTAAAGGTGTGTTGAACACGTATGTGGTGGCGACTGGACAATTGATCAACCAGTCGAAGTGTTCCATCCTTTTCTCGGAGAATTGTGAACCAAGTGTGTCGCAGGAGGTCAAAAATGTGTTGGAAATTACACAAGAAGTTTTCGAGCCCAAGTATTTGGGGCTTCCGGTCCCAGAAGGACGAATTCATAAATGAAATTTTGAAACTATCCAGGAGAGGCTGCGGAAGAAGCTCATAGAGTGGAGTGAGTAGTATGTATCCTCAGGCAATAAGGAGATTCTAATTAAAGCCGTGGCCCAAGCCATCCCAGCTTATGTTATGAGTGTCTTCAAACTACGAGCCTCGGTATGCGTGAGTTGACATGTATGATATGCCAGTACTGGTGGGGTGTGGAGAACGGGAAGAAAAAGATGGCCTGGATGAGTTGGGACAAACTGAGACTAACAAAATCTATGGGTGGCATGGGGTTAAGGGATATGAGATCTTTTATCCAAGACTTGCTTGCAAAACAAGCTTGGCGGATGTTGGATACGCCAGAGAGCTTATGTGCACGGCTGTTAAAGGCCAAATACTATCCCTCTGGCCACTTATTGGATATAGTATTTTCTGGGATGGATCTTCAGTGTGGAAAGGTATTTTGCATGGCCTTGATCTGCTCAGGAAAGGAGTGATCTGGAGGGAGGGAAACGGGACTGACATCCGCACTTGGAGGGATCCTTGGATCCCCAGACCATCGTCATTCCGCCCTATCACACCAAAGGGTAACTATAGACTAAACCGTGTTGCTGATTTTCTTGATGACAACGTTGCATGGCGAGCTAATCGACTAAGAGATTTTTTTGGCCTATGGATGTGGACTACATTCTAAAAATCAGAACCTCGCCCCGTCAACGAGGTGACTTTCTGTCTTGGTTCCCGGAGACGTGTGGTGTTTTCTCGGTAAAGAGTGCTTATAAGCTGGCTACATGTGATCACAATGTGAATTCTGCCAATGGCTCTTCCAGAGCCAACCCAGCAGGGAATTGGTCATTGTGGAACCTGGTTTGGTCGGCCAAAGTGCCTCAGAAAATGAAGATTACCGCCTGGAGGGTAGTGACCGGAACACTACCTACGCAACAATGCAAGAACTATCGACACTTTGCCACGCGCTCCCAGTGTCCGCTCTGTGGGGTGGAGGTGGAGAGCACCTTCCATGCATTGACAGCCTGCACTCATGCAAGAACCCTATGGGTTAACATGCGAAGACGTTGGTGATACGTCTCCAACGTATCTATAATTTTTGATTGTTCCATGCTATTATATTACCCATTTTGGATGTTTATGGGCTGTACTTTACACTTTTATATCATTTTTGGGACTAACCTACTAACCGGAGGCCCAGCCCGAATTGCTGTTTTTTTGCCTATTTCAGTGTTTCGAAGGAAAGGAATATCAAACGGAGTCCAAACGGAATGAAACCTTCGGGAGCGATCTTTTTGGAACAAACGCAATCCAGGAGACTTGGAGTGGACGTCAAGAAGCAGCCAAGGCGGCCACGAGGCAGGAGGGCGCGCCCTAGGGGGGCAGGCGCGCCCCCACCCTCGTGGGCCCCTCGTGGCTCCGATGACCTACCTTCTTCACCTATATATCTCCATATACCCTAAAAACATCCAGGAACACCATGAAAAACTATTTTCACCGCCGCAACCTTCTGTATCCGCGATATCCCATCTTGGAGCCTTCGCCGGCGCTCCGCCGAAGGGGGAATCAAGCACGGAGGGCCTCTACATCGTCTCCAAGGCCTCTCCGATGAGTCGTGAGTAGTTTACCACAGACCTTCGGGTCCATAGTTATTAGCTAGATGTCTTCTTCTCTCTCTTTGAATCTCAATACAAAGTTCTCCTCGATCTTCTTGGAGATCTATTCGATGTAACACCTTTTGCGGTGTGTTTGTCGAGATCCGATGAATTGTGAGTTTATGATCAAGTTTATCTATGAGAAATATTTGAATCTCCTCTGAATTCTTTTATGTATGATTGGTTATCTTTGCAAGTCTCTTCAAATTATCAGTTTGGTTTGGCCTACTAGATTGATCTTTCTTGCAATGGGAGAAGTGCTTAGCTTTGGGTTCAATCTTGCGATGTCCTTTCCCAGTGACAGCAGGGGCAGCAAGGCACGTATTGTATTGTTGCCATCGAGGATAAAAAGATGAGGTTTATATCATACTGCATGAGTTTATCCGTCTACATCATGTCATCTTTCTTAATGCGTTACTCTGTTCTTCATGAACTTAATACTCTAGATGCAGGCAGGAGTCGGACGATGTGTGGAGTAATAGTAGTAGATGCAGGCAGGAGTCGGTCTACTTGACATGGACGTGATGCCCATATACATGATCATGCCTAGATAATCTCATAATTATTCACTTTTCTATCAATTGCTCGACAGTAATTTGTTCGCCCACCGTAATACTTATGCTATCTCGAGAGAAGCCACTAGTGAAACCAATGGCCCCCGGATCTATCTTTTATCATATAAGTTGTCCATATACTTTTATTTGCATCTTTTATTTTCCAATCTATATCATAAAAATACCAAAAATATTTATCTTATCATATTATCTCTATCAGATCTCACTTTCACAAGTTACCGTGAAGGGATTGACAACCCCTTTACCACGTTGGTTGCGAGGTTCTTGTTTGTTTGTGTAGGTGTGTGGGACTTCTGAGGAGCCTCCTACTGGATTGATACCTTGGTTCTCAAAAACTGACGGAAATACTTACGCTACTTTGCTGCATCACCCTTTCCTCTTCAAGGGAAAAACCAACGTAGTGCTCAAGAGGTAGCAAGAAGGATTTCTGGCGCCGTTGCCGGGGAGGTCTTCGCTCAAGTCACATACCAAGTACCCATCACAAACTCATCTCCCTTGCATTACATTATTTGCCATTTGCCTCTCGTTTTTCTCTCCCCCACTTCACCCTTGCCGTTTTATTCGCCCTCTCTTTCCGTTTGCCTCTTTCTCGCTTGTCTTATCTGCATGGCTAGTCCTCTATCCTCGTTATTACTCCTGAACATGAAGTTCTCAATTTTAAACAAAGCGAGGGAGAAAGTCTGAATGATGCTTGGCATAGAATTTGCAATGCTCAAAATAGATCTACCAGGAAGCTTTCTACTTTTGTTTTTCTTTGCAATTTTATGTAGGCGTTACTCCTTGGAATAGATACATTCTTGATACCATTACCGGAGAGAATTTCTTGGGTAGCCATACTTTTGATTCTTATAATGCTATGATAGATTTGTTTGGGCCACCACCTCTTTTGGTTAATGGAACTGTTTTAACTTTGGAACATGTGATGCGAAGGCTTGATATTATTGAAAATAAAGTTGCCACTATTGAGTTGATTGAAAATTTGGATAAAAAGATCCATAATAAAATTACCCAATATGGATCTAGGGTTGGAGCTGGAGGAAATATGCCCTAGAGGCAATAATAAAGTTATTATTTATTTCCTTATATCATGATAAATGTTTATTATTCATGCTAGAATTGTATTAACCGGAAACATAATACATGTGTGAATACATAGACAAACAGAGTGTCACTAGTATGCCTCTACTTGACTAGCTCATTAATCAAAGATGGTTATGTTTCCTAACCATGGACAAAGAGTTGTTATTTGATTAACAAGATCACATCATTAGTTGAATGATCTGATTGACATGACCCATTTCATTAGCTTAGCACCCGATCGTTTAGTATGTTGCTATTGCTTTCTTCATGACTTATACATGTTCCTTTGACTATGAGATTATGAAACTCCCGTTTACCGGAGGAACACTTTGTGTGCTACCAAACGTCACAACGTAACTGGGTGATTATAAAGGAGCTCTACAGGTGTCTCCAAAGGTACATGTTGGGTTGGCGTATTTCGAGATTAGGATTTGTCACTCCGATTGTCGGAGAGGTATCTCTGGGCCCTCTCAGTAATGCACATCACATAAGCCTTGCAAGCATTGCAACTAATGTGTTAGTTGTGAGATGATGTATTACGGAACGAGTAAAGAGACTTGCCGGTAACGAGATTGAACTAGGTATTGGATACCAACGATCGAATCTCGGGCAAGTAACATACCGATGACAAAGGGAAAAACGTATGTTGTTATGCGGTCTGACCGATAAAGATCTTCGTAGAATATGAAGGAGCCAATATGGGCATCCAGGTCCCGCTATTGGTTATTGACCGGAGACGTGTCTCGGTCATGTCTACATTGTTCTCGAACCGTAGGGTCCGCACGCTTAACGTTACGATGACAGTTATTATGAGTTTATGCATTTTGATGTACCGAAGGTTGTTCGGAGTCCCGGATGTGATCACGGACATGACGAGGAGTCTCGAAATGGTCGAGACATAAAGATCGATATATTGGAAGCCTATATTTAGACATCGGAATCATTCCGGGCGAAATCGGGATTTTACCGGAGTACCGGGGGGTTACCGGAACCCCCCCGGGGGTTATTGAAGAGGAGGGCCGGCCAGGGCAGGCCGCGCGCCCCCTCCCCCCTAGTCTGAATAGGACAAGGAAGGGGGGGGGGCGCCCCCCTTTCCTCTTCCCCTTCCCCCTTTCCTTCTCCAACAAGGCAAGAGGGGGGGAGTCCTACTCCCGGTGGGAGTAGGACTCCTCCAGGCGCACCCAATAGGGCCGGCCGCACCTCCCCCTCCCTCCTTTATATACGGGGGCAGGGGGGCACCCTAGAACACACAAGTTGATCTTCGTGATCGTTCCTTAGCCGTGTGCGGTGCCCCCATCCACCATATTCCACCTCGGTCATATCGTTGCGGTGCTTAGGCGAAGCCCTGCGTCGGTAGTACATCATCATCGTCACCACGCCGTCGTGCTGACGGAACTCCTCCCCAAAGCTTTGCTGGATCGGAGCCCAGGGAACGTCATCGAGCTGAACGTGTGCCAAGAACTCGGAGGTGCCGGAGTAACGGTGCTTGGATCGGTTGGACCAGGAAGACGTACAACTACTTCCTCTATGTTGCGTCAATGCTTCCGCTTCGGTCTACGAGGGTACGTAGACAACACTCTCCCCTCTCGTTGCTATGCATCACCATGATCTTGCGTGTGCGTAGGAATTTTTTTGAAATTACTACGTTCCCCAATAGTGGCATCCGAGCCAAGGTTTTTATGGTTTGATGTTATATGCACGAGTAGAACACAAGTGAGTTGTGGGCGATATAAGTCATACTGCCTACCAGCATGTCATACTTTGGTTCGGCGGTATTGTTGAATGAAGCGGCCCGGACCGACATTACGCGTACGCTTACGCGAGACTGGTTCTACCGCCGTGCTTTGCACACAGGTGGCTGGCGGGTGTCAGTTTCTCCAACTTTAGTTGAACCGAGTGTGGCTACGCCCGGTCCTTGCAAAGGTTAAAACGGCATCAACTTGACAAACTATCGTTGTGGTTTTGATGCGTAGGTAAGATTGGTTCTTGCTAAGCCCGTAGCAGCCACGTAAAATTTGCAACAACAAAGTAGAGGACGTCTAACTTGTTTTTGCAGGGCATGTTGTGATGTGATATGGTCAAGACATGATGCTAAATTTTATTGTATGAGATGATCATGTTTTGTAACCGAGTTATCGGCAACTGGCAGGAGCCATATGGTTGTCGCTTTATTGTATGCAATGCAATCGTCCTGTAATGCTTTACTTTATCACTAAGCGGTAGCGATAGTCGTAGAAGCATAAGATTGGCGAGACGACAACAATGCTACGATGGAGATCAAGGTGTCGCACCGGTGATGATGGTGATCATGACGGTGCTTCGAAGATGGAGATCACAAGCACAAGATGATGATGGCCATATCATATCACTTATATTGATTGCATGTGATGTTTATCTTTTATGCATCTTATCTTGCTTTGATTGAGGGTAGCATTTTAAGATGATCTCTCACTAATTATCAAGAAGTGTTCTCCCTGAGTATGCACCGTTGCAAAAGTTCTTCGTGCTGAGACACCACGTGATGATCGGGTGTGATAGGCTCTACGTTCAAATACAACGGGTGCAAAACAGTTGCACACGCGGAATACTCAGGTTATACTTGACGAGCCAAGCATATACAGATATGGCCTCGGAACACGGAGACCGAAAGGTCGAGCGTGAATCATATAGTAGATATGATCAACATAGTGATATTCACCATTGAAACTACTCCATCTCACATGATGATCGGACATGGTTTAGTTGATATGGATCACGTGATCACTTAGAGGATTAGAGAGATGTCTATCTAAGTGGGAGTTCTGAAGTAATATGATTAATTGAACTTAAATTTATCATGAACTTAGTCCCTGATAGTATCTTGCTTGTTTATGTTTGATTGTAGATAGATGGCCCGTGCTGTTGTTCCGTTGAATTTTAATGCATTCCTTGAGAAAGCAAAGTTGAAAGATGATGGTAGCAATTACACGGACTGGGTTCGTAACTTGAGGATTATCCTCATTGCTGCACAGAAGAATTACGTCCTGGAAGCACCGCTGGGTGCCAGGCCTGCTGCAGGAGCAACACCAGACGTTATGAACGTCTGGCAGAGCAAAGCTGATGACTACTCGATAGTTCAGTGTTCCATGCTTTACGGCTTAGAACCGGGACTTCAACGACGTTTTGAACGTCATGGGGCATATGAGATGTTCCAGGAGTTGAAGTTAATATTCCAACAGAATGCCCGGATTGAGAGATATGAAGTCTCCAATAAGTTCTATAGCTGCAAGATGGAGGAGAATAGTTCTGTCAGTGAGCATATACTCAAGATGTCTGGGTATTGTAATCACTTGATTCAACTGGGAGTTAATCTTCCGGATGATAGCGTCATTGACAGAATTCTCCAATCACTTCCACCAAGCTACAAGAGCTTCGTGATGAACTATAATATGCAAGGGATGGATAAGACAATTCCCGAGCTCTTCGCAATGCTAAAGTATTGGGGAACGTAGTAATTTCAAAAATTTCCTACGCACACGCAAGATCATGGTGATGCATAGCAACGAGAGGGGAGAGTGTTGTCTACGTACCCTCGTAGACCGACAGCGGAAGCGTTAGCACAACGCGGTTGATGTAGTCGTACATCTTCACGACCCGACCGATCAAGCATCGAAACTACGGCACCTCCGAGTTTTAGCACACGTTCAGCTCGATGATGATCCCCGGACTCCGATCCAGCAAAGTGTCGGGGAAGAGTTCCGTCAGCACGACGGCGTGGTGGCGATCTTGATGTTCTACCGTCGCAGGGCTTCGCCTAAGCACCGCTACAATATTATCGGGGATTATGGTGAAAGGGGGCACCACACACGGCTAAGAATATGATCACGTGGATCAACTTGTGTCTATGGGGTGCCCCCTGCCCCCGTATATAAAGGAGTGGAGGAGGGGAGGTCCGGCCCTCTCTATGGCGCGCCCTAGGGGAGTCCTACTCCCATCGGGAGTAGGATTCCCCCTTTCCTAGTCCAACTAGGAGTCCTTCCATGTAGTGGGAGTAGGAGTCAAGGCAAGGGAAAAGAGAAGAGAAGGAAGGAGGGGGCGCAGCCCTTCCCCCTAGTCCAATTGGGACTAGGCCTTGGGGGGCACCCAACCTCTCCTATCTCTTTCCCCTAAAGCCCAATAAGGCCCATATACTCCCCGGCGAATTCCCGTAACTCTCCGGTACTCCGAAAAATACTCGAATCACTCGGAACCTTTCTGATGTCCGAATATAGTCGTCCAATATATCAATTTTTACGTCTCGACCATTTCGAGACTCCTCGTCATGTCCCCGATCTCATCCGGGACTCCGAACTCCTTCGGTACATCAAAACTCATAAACTCATAATATAACTGTCATCGAAACCTTAAGCGTGCTGACCCTACGGGTTCAAGAACAATGTAGACATGACCGAGACACGTCTCCGGTCAATAACCAATAGCGGAACCTGGATGCTCATATTGTCTCCTACATATTCTAAGAAGATCTTTATCGGTCAGACCGCATAACAACATACGTTGTTCCCTTTGTCATCGGTATGTTACTTGCCCGAGATTCGATCGTCGGTATCTCAATACCTAGTTCAATCTCATTACCGGCCAAGTCTCTTTACTCGTTCCATCATACATCATCTCGCAACTAACTCATTAGTTGCAATGCTTGCAAGCTTATGTGATGTGCATTACCGAGAGGGCCCAGAGATACCTCTCCGACAATCGGAGTGACAAATCCTAATCTCGAAAATACGCCAACCCAACATTACCTTTGGAGACACCTGTAGAGCTCCTTTATAATCACCCAGTTACGTTGTGACGTTTGGTAGCACACAAAGTGTTCCTCCGGCAAACGGGAGTTGCATAATCTCATAGTCCATAGGAACATGTATAAGTCATGAAGAAAGCAATAGCAACATACTAAACGATCGGGTGCTAAGCTAATGAAATGGGTCATGTCAATCAGATCATTCAACTAATGATGTGATCCCGTTAATCAAATAACAACTATTTGTCCATGGTTAGGAAACATAACCATCTTTGATTAACGAGCTAGTAAAGTAGAGGCATACTCGTGACACTCTATTTGTCTATGTATTCACACATGTATTATGTTTCCGGTTAATAAAATTCTAGCATTAATAATAAACATTTATCATGAAATAAGGAAATACATAATAACTTTATTATTGCCTCTAGGGCATATTTCCTTCAGTCTCCCACTTGCACTAGAGTCAATAATCTAGTTCACATCGCTATGTGATTAACACCAATAGTTCACATCTTTATGTGATTGGTTCACATCTCCATGTGACTAACACCCAAAGGGTTTACTAGATTCAATAATCTAGTTCACATCGCTATGTGATTAACACCCAAAGAGTGATCATGTTTTGCTTGTGAGAGAAATTTAGTCAACGGGCCTGCCAAATTCAGATCCGTATGTATTTTGCAAAATTCTATGTCTACAATGCTCTGCACGGAGCTACTCTAGCTAATTGCTCCCACTTTCAATATGTATCCAGATTGAGACTTAGAATCATCTGGATCAGTGTCAAAAACTTGCATCGACGTAACCCTTTACAGCGAACCTTTTGGTCACGTCCATAATCGAGAAACATATCCTTATTTCACTAAAGATAATTCTGACCGCTGTCCAGTGATCTACTCCTAGATCACTATTGTACTCCCTTGCCAAATCAGTGCAGGGTATACAATAGATCTGGTACACAGCATGACGTACTTTATAGAACCTATGGCCAAGGCATAGGGAATGACTTTCATTCTCTTTCTATCTTCTGCCGTGGTCAGGCTTTGAGTCTTACTCAACTTCACACCTTGTAATACAGGCAATAACTCTTTCTTTGACTGCTCCATTTTGAACTACTTCAAAATCTTGTCAAGGTATGTACTCATTGGAAAAACTTATCAAGCGTCTTGATCTATCTCTATAGATCTTGAAGCTCAATATGTAAGCAGCTTCACCGAAGTCTTTCTTTGAAAAACTCCTTTCAAACACTCCTTTATGCTTTACAGAATAATTCTACATTATTTCCGATCAACAATATGTCATTCACATATACTTATCAGAAATGCCGTAGTGCTCCCACTCACTTTCTTGTAAATACAGGCTTCACCGCAAGTCTGTATAAAACTATATGCTTTGATCAACTCATCAAAGCGTATATTCCAACTCCGAGATGCTTGCACCAGTCCACAGATGGATCGCTGGAGCTTGCACATTTTGTTAGCACCTTTCGGATTGACAAAACCTTCTGGTTGCATCATATACAACTCTTCTTTAATAAATCCATTAAGGAATGCAGTTTTGTTTATCCATTTGCCAGATTTCATAAAATGCGGCAATTGCTAACATGATTCAGACAGACTTAAGCATAGATACGAGTGAGAAACTCTCATCGTAGTCAACACCTTGAACTTGTCGAAAACCTTTTTGCGACAATTCTAGCTTTGTAGATAGTAACACTACTATCAGCGTCCGTCTTCCTCTTGAAGATCCATTTAATCTCAATGGCTCGCCGATCATTGGGCAAGTCAATCAAAGTCCATACTTTGTTCTCATACATGGATCTCATCTCAGATTTCATGGCCTCAAGACATTTCGCGGAATCTGGGCTCATCATCACTTCCTCATAGTTCGTAGGCTCGTCATGGTCAAGTAACATGACCTCCAAAACTGGATTACGGTACCACTCTGGTGCGGATCTCACTCTGTTTTTACCTACGAGGTTCGGTAGTAACTTGATTTGAAGTTACATGATCATCATCATTAGCTTCCTCACTAATCGGTCTAGTAGTCACAGGAACAGATTTCTATGATGAACTACTTTCCAATAAGGGAGCAGGTACAGTTACCTCATCAAGTTCTACTTTCCTCCCACTCACTTCTTTCGAGAGAAACTCCTTCTCTAGAAAGGATCCATTCTCAGCAATGAATATCTTGCCTTCGGATCTGTGATAGAAGGTGTACCCAACATTTCCTTTTGGGTATCCTATGAAGATGCACTTCTCCGATTTGGGTTTGAGCTTATCAGGTTGAAACTTTTTCACATAAGCATTGCAACCTCAACTTTAAGAAACGACAGCTTAGGTTTCTTGCCAAACCATAGTTCATACGGTGTCGTCTCAACGGATTTATATGGTGCCCTATTTAATGTGAATGTCGCTGTCTCTAATGCATAATCCCAAAACGATAGTGGTAAATCGGTAAAAGACATCATAGATCGCACCATATCTAATAAAGTACGGTTACGACGTTTGGACACACCATTAGACTGTGGTGTTCCAGGTGGCGTGAGTAGTGAAACTATTTCACATTGTTTTAACTGAAGACCAAACTCGTAACTCAAATACTCTTCTCCACAATCAGATCGCAGAAACTTTATTTTCTTGTTACGATGATTTTCCACTTCACTCTGAAATTCTTTGAACTTTTCAAATGTTTCAGACTTATGTTTCATCAAGTAGATATACTCATATCTGCTCAAATTATCTGTGAAGAACAGAAAATAATGATACCTATCGCGAGCCTCAATATTCATCGGACCACATACATCAGTATGTATGATTTCCAACAAATCTGTTGCTCGCTCCATTGTTCCGAAGAACGGAGTCTTAGTCATCTTGCCCATGAGGCATGGTTCGCAAGCATCAACTGATTCATAATCAAGTGATTCCAAAAGCCCAGCAGCATGGAGTTTCTTTATGCGCTTTACACCAATATGACCTAAACGGCAGTGCCACAAATAAGCTGTACTATCATTATTAACTTTGCATCTTTTGGTTTCAATATTATGAATATGTGTATCACTACGATCGAGATCCAATGAACCATTTTCATTGGGTGTGTAACCATATAAGGTTTTATTCATGTAAACAGAACAACAATTTATTCTTTTACTTAAATGAATAACCGTATTACAATAAACATGATCAAATCATATTCATGCTCAACGCAAACACCAAATAACACTTATTTAGGTTCAACACTAATCCCGAAAGTATAGGGAGTGTACGATGATGATCATATCAATCTTGGAACCACTTCCAACACACATCATCACTTCACCCTTAACTAGTCTCTGTTCACTCTGCAACTCCTGTTTCGAGTTACTAATATTAGCAACTGAACTAGTACCAAATACTGAGGGGTTGCTATGAACACTAGTAAAGCACACATCAATAACATGTATATCAAATATACCTTTGTTTACTTTGCCATCCTTTCTTATCCACCAAATACTTGGGGTAGTTCTGCTTCCAGTGACCAATCCCTTTGTAGTAGAAGCACTCAGTCTCAGGCTTAGGTCCAGACATGGGCTTCTTCACTTGAGCAGCAACTCGCTTGCTGTTCTTCTTGAAGTTCCCCTTTTTTCCTTTGCCCTTTTCTTGAAACTAGTGATCTTGTCAACCATCAACACTTGATGCTCTTTCTTGATTTCTACCTTCATTGATTTCATCATGAAGAGCTTGGAATCGTTTTCGTCATCCCTTGCATACTATAGTTCATCACAAAGTTCTACTAACTTGGTGATGGTGACTAGAGAATTCTGTCAATCACTATCTTATCTGGAAGATCAACTCCCACTTGATTCAAGCGATTGTAGTACCCAGACAAACTGAGCACATGCTCACTAGTTGAGAGATTCTCCTCCATCTTTTAGCTATAGAACTTGTTGGAGACTTTATATCTCTCAACTCAGGTATTTGCTTGAAATATTAACTTCAACTCCTGGAACATCTCATATGGTCCATGGCGTTCAAAACGTCTTTGAAGTCCCGATTCTAAGCCATTAAGCATGGTGCACTAAACTATCAAGTAGTCATCATATTGAGCTAGCCAAACATTCATAACGTCTGCATCTGCTCCTGCAATAGGTCTGTCACCTAGCGGTGCATCAAGGACATAATTCTTCTGTGCAGCAATGAGGATAAACCTCAGATCACGGATCCAATCCGCATCATTGCTACTAACATCTTTCAACACAATTTTCTCTAGGAACATATCAAAATAAACACAGGGAAGCAACAACGCGAGCTATTGATCTACAACATGATTTGCAAAATACTATCAGGACTAAGTTCATGATAAATTAAAGTTCAATTAATCATATTACTTAAGAACTCCCACTTAGACATACATCTCTCTAGTCATCCAAGTGACCATAGACATCCCTCTAATCCTCTAAGTGATCACGTGATCCAAATCAACTAAACCATGGTCCGATCATCACGTGAGATGGAGTAGTTTCATTGGTGAACATCGCTATGTTGATCATATCTACTATATGATTCACGCTCGACCTTTCGGTCTCCGTGTTCCGAGGCCATATCTGCATATGCTAGGCTCGTCAAGTTTAACCTGAGTATTCTGCGTGTGCAAAAACTGGCTTGCACCCGTTGTAGATGGACGTAGAGCTTATCACACCCGATCATCACGTGGTGTCTCAGCACGAAGAACTTTCGCAACGGTGCATACTCAGGGAGAACACTTCTTGATAATTTAGTGAGAGATCATCTTATAATGCTACCGTCAATCAAAGCAAGATAAGATGCATAAAAGATAAACATCACATGCAATCAATATAAGTGATATGATATGGCCATCATCATCTTGTGCTTGTGATCTCCATCCTCGAAGCACCGTCGTGATCACCATCGTCACTGGCGCGACACCTTGATCTCCATCGTAGCATCGTTGTCGTCTCGCCAATCTCATGCTTCCACGACTATCGCTACCGCTTAGTGATAAAGTAAAGCATTACAGCGCGATTGCATTGCATACAATAAAGCGACAACCATATGGCTCCTGCCAGTTGCCGATAACTCGGTTACAAAACATGATCATCTCATACAATAAAATTTAGCATCATGTCTTGACCATATCACATCACAACATGCCCTGCAAAAACAAGTTAGACGTCCTCTACTTTGTTGTTGCAAGTTTTACGTGGCTGCTACGGGCTTAAGCAAGAACCAATCTTACCTACGCATCAAAACCACACGATAGTTTGTCAATTGCTGTTTTAACCTTCGCAAGGACCGGGCGTAGCCACACTCGATTCAACTAAAGTTGGAGAAACTGTCACCCGCAAGCCACCTATGTGCAAAGCACGTCGGGAGAACCGGTCTCGCGTAAGCGTACGCGTAATGTCAGTCCGGGCCGCTTCGTCCAACAATACCACCGAACCAAAGTATGACATGCTGGTAAGCAGTATGACTTATATCGCCCACAACTCACTTGTGTTCTACTCGTGCATATAACATCATCATGTAAAACCTAGGATCGGATGCCATTGTTGGGTTTCGTAGTAATTTCAAAAAAATTTCCTACGCACACGCAAGATCATGGTGATGCATAGCAACGAGGGGAGAGTGTAATGTACGTACCCTTGTAGATCGACAACGGAAGCGTTAACACAACAGAGGAAGTAGTCGTACGTCTTCCCGATCCGACCGATCCAAGCACCGTTACTCCGGCACCTCCGAGTTCTTAGCACACGTACAGCTCGATGACGTTCCCCGGGCTTCCGATCCAGCAAAGCTTCGGGGAAGAGTTCCGTCAGCACGACGCGCGGTGACGACGATGATGTTCTACGGCGCAGGCTTCGCCTAAGCACTGCAACGATATGACCGAGGTGGAATATGGTGGCAGGGGGCGCCGCACATGGCTAAGGAACGATCACGAGGACAACTTGTGTTCTAGGGTGCCCCCTGCCTCCGTATATAAAGGAGCCAAGGGGAGGGGCCGGCCGGCCAAGGAGGGCGCGCCAAGGGGAGTCCTACTCCCACCGGGAGTAGGACTCCTAGTTGGAGAAGGAGAAGGGGGGAAAGAGGTGGAAGAGAGGAAGGAAAGGGGGGCGCCGCCCCCCTTCCCTTGTCCTATCGACTAGGAAGGGGAGGGGCGCGGGCCACCTCCTGCCTCCTTCTCTCTTCTCCCTCAAGGCCCATGTAGGCCCAATAACCCCCCGGGGGGGTTCCGGTAACCCCCGGTACTCCGGTAAAATGCCGATTTCACCCGGAACGAATTCCGATGTCCAAATATAGGCTTCCAATATATCAATCTTTATGTCTCGACCATTTCGAGACTCCTCGTCATGTCCGTGATCACATCCGGGACTCCGAACAACCTTCGATACATCAAAATGCATAAACTCATAATAACTGTCATCGTAACGTTAAGCGTGCGGACCCTACGGGTTCGAGAACAATGTAGACATGACCGAGACACGTCCCGGATAATTAACCAATAGCGGGACCTGGATGCCCATATTGGCTCCTACATATTCTACGAAGATCTTTATTGGTCAGACCGCACAACAACATACGTTGTTCCCTTTGTCATCGGTATGTTACTTGCCCGAGATTCGATCGTCGGTATCCAATACCTAGTTCAATATCATTACCGGCAAGTCTCTTTACTCGTTTTGTAATACATCATCTCACAACCAACTTATTAGTTGCAATGCTTGCAAGGCTTATGTGTGCATAGGGCCCAGAGATACCTCTCCGACAATCGGAGTGACAAATCCTAATCTCGAAATACGTCAACCCAACATCTACCTTTGGAGACACCTGTAGTACTCCTTTATAATCACCCAGTTACGTTGTGACGTTTGGTAGCACCCAAAGTGTTCCTCCGGCAAACGGGAGTTGCATAATCTCATAGTCATAGGAACATGTATAAGTCATGAAGAAAGCAATAGCAACATATTAAATGATCGGGTGCTAAGCTAATGGAATGGGTCATGTCAATCAGATCATTCAACTAATGATGTGATCCCGTTAATCAAATAACAACTCTTTGTTCATGGTTAGGAAACATAACCATCTTTGATTGACGAGCTAGTCAAGTAGAGGCATACTAGTGACACTCTGTTTGTCTATGTATTCACACATGTATCATGTTTCCGGTTAATACAATTCTAGCATGAATAATAAACATTTATCATGATATAAGGAAATAAATAATAACTTATATTATTGCCTCTAGGGCATATTTCCTTCAGTCTCCCACTTGCACTAGAGTCAATAATCTAGATTACACAGTAATGATTCTTACACCCATGGAGTCTTGGTGCTGGTCATGTTTTGCTCGTGGAAGAGGCTTAGTCAACGGGTCTGCAACATTCAGATCCGTATGTATCTTGCAAATCTCTATGTCTCCCACCTGGACTAGAACCCGGATGGAATTGAAGCATCTCTTGATGTGCTTGGTTCTCTTGTGAAATCCGGATTCCTTTGCCAAGGCAATTGCACCAGTATTGTCACAAAAGATTTTCATTGGACCCGATGCACTAGGTATGACACCTAGATCGGATATGAACTCCTTCATCCAGACTCATTCATTTGCTGCTTCCGAAGCAGCTATGTACTCCGCTTCACATGTAGATCCCGCTACGACGCTTTGTTTCGAACTGCACCAACTGACAGCTCCACCGTTTAATGTAAACACGTATCCGGTTTGTGATTTAGAATCGTCCGGATCTGTGTCAAAGCTTGCATCAACGTAACCTTTTACGATGAGCTCTTTGTCACCTCCATATATGAGAAACATTTCCTTAGTCCTTTTCAGGTATTTCAGGATGTTCTTGACCGCTGTCCAGTGATCCACTCCTGGATTACTTTGGTACCTCCCTGCCAGACTTATAGCAAGGCACACATCAGGTCTGGTACACAGCATTGCATACATGATAGAGCCTATGGCTGAAGCATAGGGAACATCTTTCATTTTCTCTCTATCTTCTGCAGTGGTCGGGCTTTGAGTCTTACTCAATCTCACACCTTGTAACACAGGCAAGAACCCTTTCTTTGCTTGATCCATTTTGAACTTTTTCAAAACTTTGTCAAGGTATGTGCTTTGTGAAAGTCCAATTAAGCGTCTCGATCTATCTCTATAGATCTTAATGCCCAATATGTAAGCAGCTTCACCGAGGTCTTTCATTGAAGAACTCTTATTCAAGTATCCCTTTATGCTATCCAGAAATTCTATATTATTTCCAATCAGTAATATGTCATCCACATATAATATCAGAAATGCTACAGAGCTCCCACTCGCTTTCTTGTAAATACAGGCTTCTCCAAAAGTCTGTATAAAATCAAATGCTTTGATCACACTATCAAAGCGTTTATTCCAACTCCGAGAGGCTTGCACCAGTCCATAAATGGATCGCTGGAGCTTGCACACCTTGTTAGCTCCCTTTGGATCGACAAAACCTTCTGGTTGCATCATATACAACTCTTCTCCCAGAAATCCATTCAGGAATGCAGTTTTGACATCCATCTGCCAAATTTCATAATCATAAAATGCGGCAATTGCTAACATGATTCGGACAGACTTAAGCATCGCTACGGGTGAGAAGGTCTCATCGTAGTCAACCCCTTGAACTTGTCGAAAACTTTTCGCGACAAGTCGAGCTTTGTAGACAGTAACATTACCATCAGCGTCAGTCTTCTTCTTGAAGATCCATTTATTCTCAATTGCTTGCCGATCATCGGGCAAGTCAACCAAAGTCCATACTCTGTTCTCATACATGGATCCCATCTCAGATTTCATGGCTTCAAGCCATTTTGCGGAATCTGGGCTCACGGTCGCTTCTTCATAGTTCGTAGGTTCATCATGATCTAGTAGCATGACTTCCAGAACAGGATTACCGTACCACTCTGGTGCGGATCTTACTCTGGTTGATCTACGAGGTTCAGTAGTATCTTGATCTAAAGTTTCATGATCATCATCATTAGCCTCCTCACTTATTGGTGTAGGTGTCGCAGAAACAGTTTTCTGTGATGTACTACTTTCCAATAAGGGAGTAGGTACTGTTACCTCGTCAAGTTCTACTTTCCTCCCACTCACTTCTTTCGAGAGAAACTCCTTCTCCAGAAAGTTTCCGAATTTAGCAACAAAAGTCTTGCCTTCGGATCTGTGATAGAAGGTGTATCCAACAGTTTCCTTTGGATATCCTATGAAGACACATTTCTCCGATTTGGGTTCGAGCTTATCAGGTTGAAGCTTTTTCACATAAGCATCGCAGCCCCAAACTTTCGGAAACGACAACTTTGGTTTCTTGCCAAACCACAGTTCATAAGCCGTCGTCTCAACGGATTTTAATGCTGCCCTATTTAACGTGAATGCGGCCGTCTCTAGAGCGTATCCCCAAAACGATAGCGGTAAATCAGTAAGAGACATCATAGATCGCACCATATCTAGTAAAGTACGATTACGACGTTCGGACACACCATTACGCTGTGGTGTTCCGGGTGGCGTGAGTTGCGAAACTATTCCACAATTTTTCAAATGTACACCAAACTCGTAACTCAAATATTCTCCTCCACGATCAGATCGTAGAAACTTTATTTTCTTGTTACGATGATTTTCCACTTCACTCTGAAATTCTTTGAACTTTTCAAATGTTTCAGACTTATGTTTCATTAAGTAGATATACCCATATCTGCTTAAATCATCTGTGAAGGTGAGAAAATAACGATATCCGCCACGAGCCTCAATATTCATCGGACCGCATACATCTGTATGTATGATTTCCAACAAATCTGTTGCTCTCTCCATAGTACCGGAGAACGGTGTTTTAGTCATCTTGCCCATGAGGCACGGTTCGCAAGTACCAAGTGATTCATAATCAAGTGGTTCCAAAAGCCCATCAGTATGGAGTTTCTTCATGCGCTTTATACCGATATGACCTAAACGGCAGTGCCACAAATAAGTTGCACCATCATTATCAACTCTGCATCTTTTGGCTTCAACATTATGAATATGTGTATCACTACTCTCGAGATTTAATAAGAATAGACCACTCTTCAAGGGTGCGTGACCATAAAAGATATTACTCATATAAATAGAACAACCATTATTCTCTGATTTAAATGAATAACCGTCTCGCATTAAATAAGATCCAGATATAATGTTCATGCTCAACGCTGGCACCAAATAACAATTATTTAGGTCTAATACTAATCCCGAAGGTAGATGTAGAGGTAGCGTGCCGACCGCGATCACATCGACTTTGGAACCGTTTCCCACGCGCATCGTCACCTCGTCCTTAGCCAATCTTCGCTTAAGCCGTAGTCCCTGTTTCGAGTTGCAAATATTAGCAACAGAACCAGTATCAAATACCCAGGTGCTACTGCGAGCATTAGTAAGGTACACATCAATAACATGTATATCACATATACCTTTGTTCACCTTGCCATCCTTCTTATCCGCCAAATACTTGGGGCAGTTCCGCTTCCAGTGACCAGTCTGCTTGCAGTAGAAGCACTCAGTTTCAGGCTTAGGTCCAGACTTGGGTTTCTTCTCTTGATCAGCAACTTGCTTGCTGTTCTTCTTGAAGTTCCCCTTCTTATTCCCTTTGCCCTTTTTCTTGAAACTAGTGGTCTTGTTGACCATCAACACTTGATGCTCCTTCTTGATTTCTACCTCCGCAGCTTTCAGCATTGCGAAGAGCTCGGGAATAGTCCTGTTCATCCCTTGAATATTATAGTTCATCACGAAGCTCTTGTAGCTTGGTGGCAGTGATTGGAGAATTCTGTCAATGACGCAATCATCTGAAAGATTAACTCCCAATTGAATCAAGTGATTATTATACCCAGACATTTTGAGTATATGCTCACTGAAAGAACTGTTCTCTTCCATCTTGTAGCTGTAGAACTTATTGGAGACTTCATCTCTCAATCCGGGCATTTCCTTGAAATATTAACTTCAACTCCTGGAACATCTCATATGCTCCATGACGTTCAAAACTTCGTTGAAGTCCCGATTCTAAGCTGTAAAGCATGGCACACGGAACTATTGAGTAGTCATCAGCTTTGCTCTGCTAGACGTTCATAACATCTGGTGTTGCTCCAGCAGCAGGCCTGGCACCCAGCGGTGCTTCAAAGATGTAATTCTTTTGTGCAGCAATGAGGATAATCCTCAAGTTACGGACCCAGTCCGTGTAATTGCTACCATCATCTTTCAACTTTGCTTTCTCAAGAAACGCATTAAAATTCAACGGAACAACAGCACGAGCCATCTATCTACAATCAACATAAACAAGCAAGATACTATCAGGTACTAAGTTCATGATAAATTTAAGTTCAATTAATCATATTACTTAAGAACTCCCACTTAGATAGACATCCCTCTAATCCTCTAAGTGATTACGTGATCCAAATCAACTAAACCATGTCCGATCATCACGTGAGATGGAGTAGTTTCATCGGTGAACATCATTATGTTGATCATATCTACTATATGATTCACGCTCGACCTTTCGGTCTCCGTGTTCCGAGGCCATATCTGTATATGCTTGGCTCGTCAAGTATAACCTGAGTATTCCGCGTGTGCAACTGTTTTGCACCCGTTGTATTTGAACGTAGAGCCTATCACACCCGATCATCACGTGGTGTCTC
>NC_053022.1:550169752-550180191 GCF_003073215.2 Triticum urartu
TACAAGTTTGGTTTACATTTGAAGCAATGCGGAATAGTTTCGCAACTCACGCCACCCGGAACACCACAACAAAATGGTGTGTCCGAACGTCGTAATCGTACTTTACTAGATATGGTGCGATCTATGATGTCTCTTACTGATTTACCGTTATCGTTTTGGGGTTATGCTTTAGAGACGGCCGCATTCACGTTAAATAGGGCACCATCAAAATCCGTTGAGATGACGCCTTATGAACTGTGGTTTGGCAAGAAACCAAAGTTGTCGTTTCTTAAAGTTTGGGGCTGCGATACTTATGTGAAGAAACTTCAACCAGATAAGCTCGAACCCAAATCGGAGAAATGTGTCTTCATAGGATACCCAAAAGAGACTATTGGGTACACCTTCTATCACAGATCTGAGGGCAAGATTTTTGTTGCTAAATTCGGATCCTTTCTATAGAAGGAGTTTCTCTTGAAAGAAGTGAGTGGGAGGAAAGTAGAACTTGATGACGTAACTGTACCTGCTCCCTTATTGGAAAGTAGTTCATCACAAGAACCGGTTCCTGTGACAACTACACCAATCAGTGAGGAAGCTAATGGTATTGATCATGAAACTTCAGATCAAGTTACTACCGAACCTCATAGGTCTACAGAGTAAGATCCGCACCAGAGTGGTACGGTAATCCTATTCTGGAAGTCATGTTACTTGACCATGGCGAACCTACGAACTATGAGGAAGCGATGATGAGCCCAGATTCCGCAAAATGGCTTGAGGCCATGAAATCTGAGATGGGATCCATGTATGAGAACAAAGTATGGACTTTGGTTGACTTGCCCGATGATCGGCAAGCCATAGAGAATAAATGGATCTTCAAGAAGAAGACTGACGCTGATGGTAATGTAACTGTCTACAAAGCTCGACTTGTTGCGAAAGGTTTTTGACAAGTTCAAGGGGTTGACTACGCTGAGACTTTCTCACCAGTAGCGATGCTTAAGTCTGTCCGAATCATGTTAGCAATTGCCGCATTTTATGATTATGAAATTTGGCAAATGGATGTCAAAACTGCATTCCTGAATGGATTTCTGGAAGAAGAGTTGTATATGATGCAGCCGGAAGGTTTTGTCGATCCAAAAGGTGCTAACAAAGTGTGCAAGCTCCAGCAATCCATTTATGGACTAGTGCAAGCATCTCGGAGTTGGAATAAACGCTTTGATAGTGTGATCAAAGCATATGATTTTATACAGACTTTTGGAGAAGCATGTATTTACAAGAAAGTGAGTGGGAGCTCTATAGCATTTCTGATATTATATGTAGATGACATATTGTTAATAGGAAATGATATAGAATTTCTGGATAGCATAAAGGGATACTTGAATAAAAGTTTTTCGATCAAAGACCTTGGTGAAGTTGCTTACATATTGGGCATCAAGATCTATAGAGATAGATTAAGACGCTTAATTGGACTTTCAGAAAGCACATACCTTGATAAAGTTTTGAAAAAATTCAAAATGGATTAGGCAAAGAAAGGGTTCTTGCCTGTATTACAAGGTGTGAAGTTGAGTCAGACTCAATGCCCGACCACAGCAGAAGATAGAGAGAAAATGAAAGATGTTCCCTATGCTTCAGCCATAGGCTCTATCATGTATGCAATGCTGTGTACCAGACCTGATGTATGCTTAGCAATAAGTTTAGCAGGGAGGTACCAAAGTAATCCATGAGTGGATCACTGGACAGCGGTCAAGAATATCCTGAAATAGCTGAAAAGGACTAAGGATATGTTTCTCGTTTATGGAGGTGACAAAGAGCTAGTCGTAAATGGTTACGTCGATGCAAGCTTTGACACTGATCCGGATGATTCTAAATCGCAAACTGGATACGTGTTTATATTGAACGGTGGAGCTGTCAGTTGGTGCAGTTCTAAACAAAGCGTCGTGGCGGGATCTACATGCAAAGCGGAGTACATGGCTGCTTCGGAAGCAGCAAATGAAGGAGTCTGGATGAAGGAGTTCATTTCCTATCTAGGTGTCATACCTAGTGCATCGGGACCGATGACGATCTTCTGTGACAATACTGGTGCAATTGCCTTGGCAAAGGAATCCAGATTTCACAAGAGGACCAAGCACATCAAGAGACGCTTCAATTTGATCCGGGACCAAGTCCAGGTGGGAGACATAGAGATTTGCAAGATACATACGGATTTGAATGTTGCAGACCCGTTGACTAAGCCTCTTCCACGAGCAAAACATGATCAGCACCAAGACTCCATGGGTGTTAGAATCATTAATGTGTAATCTAGATTATTGACTCTAGTGAAAGTGGGAGACTGAAGGAAATATGCCCTAGAGGCAGTAATAAAGTTATTATTTATTTCCTCATATCATGATAAATGTTTATTATTCATGCTATAATTGTATTAACCGGAAACATGATACATGTGTGAATACATAGACAAACTTAATGTCACTAGTATGCCTCTACTTGACTAGCTCATTAATCAAAGATGGTTATGTTTCCTAACCATAGACATGTGTTGTCATTTGATTAACGGGATCACATCATTAGGAGAATGATGTGATTGACTTGACCCATTTCGTTAGCATAGCACTTGATCGTTTAGTATGTTGTTATTGCTTTCTTCATGACTTATACAAGTTCCTATAACTATGAGATTATGCAACTCCCGTTTATCGGAGGAACACTTTGTGTGCTACCAAACGTCACAACGTAACTGGGTGATTATAAAGGAGCTCTACAGGTGTCTCCAAAGGTACATGTTGAGTTGGCGTATTTCGAGATTAGGTTTGTCACTCCGATTGTCGGAGAGGTATCTCTGGGCCCTCTCGGTAATGCACATCACTATAAGCCTTGCAAGCAATGTAGCTAATGAGTTAGTTACGGAATGATGCATTACGTAATGAGTAAAGAGACTTGTTGGTAACGAGATTGAACTAGGTATTGGATATCGACGATCAAATCTTGGGCAAGTAACATACCGATGACAAAGGGAACAACGTATGTTGTTATGCGGTTTAACCGATAAAGATCTTCGTAGAATATGTAGGAGCCAATATGAGCATCTAGGTTCCGCCATTGGTTATTGACCGGAAACAGTTCTAGGTCATGTCTACATAGTTCTCAAACCCGTAGGGTCCGCACGCTTAAGGTTTCGATGACAGTTATATTATGAGTTTATGAGTTTTGATGTACCGAAGTTTGTTCGGAGTCCCGGATGAGATTACGGACATGATGAGGAGTCTCGAAATGGTCGAGACATGAAGATTGATATATTGGAAGCCTATGTTTGGATATCGGAAGTGTTCCGGGTGAAATCGGGATTTTACCGGAGTACCGGGAGGTTACCAGAACCCCCCGGGAACATAATGGGCCTTAGTGGGCCTAGGTGGAAGAGAGGAGAGGCGGCTAGGGCTGGGCTGCGCGCCCCTCCCCCCAGTCCGAATAGGACAAGGAGAGGGGGGCGGCGCCCCCCTTCCTTCTTCTCCTCCACTCCTTCCCCCTCCCAAGTCCTAATCCAACTAGGAACGGGGGGGTCCTACTCCCGGTGGGAGTAGGACTCCTCCCGGCGCGCCCTCTCCCTTGGCCGGCCGCACCCCCCTTGCTCCTTTATATACGGGGGCAGGGGGCACCTCTATACACAACAATTGATCTCTTGATCTCTTAGCCGTGTGCGGTGCCCCCCTCCACCATAGTCCTCCTCGATAATATTGTAGCAGTGCTTAGGTGAAGCACTGCGACGGTAGAACATCAAGATCGTCACCACGCCGTCGTGCTGACGGAACTCTCCCTCGACACTCGGCTGGATCGGAGTTCGAGGGACGTCATCAAGCTGAACGTGTGCTAGAACTCGGAGGTGTCGTAGTTTCGGTGCTTGATCGGTCGGGCCGTGAAGATGTACGACTACATCAACCGCGTTGTTCTAACACTTCCGCTTTTGGTGTACGAGGGTACGTGGACAACATTCTTCCCTCTCGTTGCTATGCATCACCATGATCTTGCGTGTGCGTAGGAATTTTTTTGAAATTACTACGTTCCCCAACACGAAGCATGGCGGCCCTCTTGGCACGCGCTAGCTGCAGGTCGTCCGCATCTGGCTGTCCCTGAATCCGGTTGCTGACACGCCTGCCAGCCGACACCGGATCCGCTATCCAGTCGAAAGCGATAAGCTCCTCTGTCGTCCTCTCTCGAGGGGTACAGTCCCGACTCCCATGCCCATCCCCTATCATCGGTGAAGGAGGGTAGGGCGTAGTCGAGTGGGCCTCGGCCACCGAGATCAAGGGGGAAGGGGACCATGGAGACGCCTGCTCACTAGGCCCATTCCCCCTTGCTGAATAGCTCGTCCCCTGGCCATCCTGCAGAGCGCACTCCTGTGGAGGGATTGCGACATAGGGCTCCTTCCCGCATCTCATCCCTAGCTCGCCACTCAGGATGGTGGCATCCTGTGGAGGGGTTACAGCACGGGACTCCTTCCCGCACCTCACCCCTAGCTCGACTGGTGAAGCCTGTGTGCGGGGAACGCCATAGACCGCCTGTCCAGGCGCCCCTCCCAAAGAAGTCGAGACGGGCACCGGTGCCTCCTGCCCGCGGGTCCCCCCACACTCGGTCAACCCAGGTGAAACAACCGTCCCATCAGGTGTGGAATCCGTAGACAACGCCTCGCAGGCCATACTCAACACCGGTGGCAACTCAAGTTCCGTTGGGTCGTCTGCCTCGACCCTGGTGCTCCATAACCGACTAGGAGCCGAACTCGGTGCAAAGGAACCAAAGCAAAGCATGTTCATCGGATAGTGGACGGGGGTGTCTCTTTGGTAGATGTGTCTACCTTATCAGATTTCGCAGTAGGCCCCTTGTCTGACTCTGGCAGTGAATCGTCGAACCCCTTATCCTGATTCCCGGGCACGCCACCCCCCTCAGTCATGTCCTTGTCCTGTGGCTCATCCCCATCCTGGGAAATCAGAGTATCCTCGATCTCATGCTCTAAAACATAAGTGACTCCAGCATGTGTCCATCTAACCACATCAAGTATGAACTCAACACTCACAACACTGACCAGCAACCTCGCAGCCCCTTGTGCATGAGTGAAGGGCATGTCAACCCTTTCTGTCTTACCAATCATACCACCCAAGCTCCGCGCAATCAGAAAATGCTTTATCAATTTTGGTGGTGCACCAAAGAAGCGTACCCACACCTTCTCCAAAGGTGTACCCTCAGATTCCTCCTGCTTCCACTCATCAAAAGCAATAACAATGTTGGTGCTTGGGACTCTGCACAAACCCCACTTGAGAAAATGCATCTGATCCTCTTTAGTGGGAAAGTCCACCTTATAAGTCTGGCCCTCTAACTGTTCCAGATGCCACTGATAGTTACCTGGCACTAAGTCACGCAGTTGTCTCACAATCTGAGCCTCTGTCAACTGTCCGTTAGTAACCTGGACAACTGCAGGGAAGGAACTCTCAACCATCTGCGGTAGAGGATCCACCTCCGGTGTCTCAAAGAACATCGACTCCTTACAACAAACACCAAAAATATTAATGCCAGGTTTAGGATCGGAAAGTAGTGGGCAATCCGCTGTCGCATGCTGAGATCGGAGGCAATAGTCACAAAGCTCATTTGTACACTCTGCCACAAAATGACCCGGTTCACCACATCTATAGCAAGGTAACTTTTTATTTTTAATTGTCCACTTAGAGAGTTTTCCACCCTCCACTTTCTCTGGCCCTTTGTCAGACGTGTCGTCCCTAGATTTAGCACCTCCAGAAGCGACCAGAACCTGCACTGCTGCCAGAGCCCGAACCGCGTCAACTGCCGCTGCGGGTAACGTGGTTGGGTCTGCCATCCCATCCGCTGCGTGCTCGAGCTCCTCCGCCGAGGCCATATCCGCAGCCGGCGATGGTGGCGGTGGAAGGTGTCGAGGCGGTGGTGGGCGTCTCCCTCTCCCCCCGCGACGATATCCACCTCGGTAGCGATCCCGAGGACCGGCGACACCTTCAACAAAGTTACCGGGCGGACCTTGAAACTGCCCAGTATCCTCATCGTTGTATCGGTTGTATCCACGGCCACCACCAGACGAAGATCCACGGTGCAGTCCCTCACCATATGCATCATATCCATCATCTCCCCACTGCCTGTGTCAACGCCATAGAGCTCGATGCATCGGCCCCCTGCTATACGGAGGAGTGAACGCCCCGGCCGGCGGCAACTCTGGGCTGCACTCCCGTTGCCACAGGCCTCTGAGGAGGCAAGCCGCCCCGTCCGACAGCGCCGATCCCCCCAGCCGACAGGGCACCACAGCGAGCACCACCAGCGGCAAGGACTGGCTAAGCGCCACGCCCGACCCCGGCCGTCGAGACAGCACTGGCCGGTGGAGCGCCACGCCCGGCCCCGCCAGCAGCCGAAGCACCAATGGCGGGAGGCGGCCCTCGCTTGATGGGCGGCGGCCCTCGTCCAGTCATGGCGTCGGTGCAGGAGACCTTCCTCGCCCGCCTAGTACCCAGCGAACAAAAACCTGGGACCGAAACCCTAGTCTCGATCGTTTGCTCGACTGGAAGCGATGCAACATGCACATCCGCCTGTTTGGGATGAAACGAGGCTTGGGCCTCCAGCTGGGCCTCGCCCAAACCTGGAAGACCCATGACCATCGTTACATCTGGCGCTGCATCCAAACCGGGTCCATCGCCCAATAACATATTCAAACGAGCCCGTCTGGCCGCTCGAACAATACTCACCGATCTCACCACCGGCGATCTTGGCGGCGGCGGTGGCCGGCTAGTCTTTCCTTTCTTCTTCTTTCATGTGACCATAGTCCAATTTTCCGGCAAGAATTGTGACAAGGTTACAGGTTCTCTCATTACCTTAGGGATCGGTCCGATCCATGGCTTCATGGCCGGCTTGGAGTTTTCAAATTTTGAATGACGTCGAACAATCGTAATCATGGGCTCCGGCAACGGACCGGCACCCGGCGAGGCCATGGCTCTGGTGGGGGCATGACACTCCACTTGATCTTCGTCGTCGCTCTCCAGCATAATGGAGAGATATCTGACGTTTGACTACATGTGCACTTGAACCCTTGCTAAAATACTTCAATCTCCTGCGGATGGGGCTGATCTGCTACTTGCAGCTCTTCTCCGACGGCTGGTTAGGTCTATTGCCTTGCTGATCATTTATCAGCCGGACAAAGTAATCCCCGCCTTCTATCTACATGGGCGTGGGGCAGCGGCGGTGGGCTATCATTATCACCCTTATTACAGTCTTAAAGAGTGATGAGATGAAGAGAAAAACACAGTACTACAGTCAAATCAGCATAAGGCATTAAGGCATATAGCATACTTACACGTGCAGAGCTTCCAAGCCCTCCATTAGTTGGGGATCCAAGATTATTAGATCTGATACAAATCAGCATAAACCAGTTAGCAGTAAATTAGTAAATACAGTCAATATAGCATATTGGGTGGGAAGCAAACAAAGATAGTCTCCTTGTTTGGATGCAACCCGGAACCTTGAGATGCCATGTGGTTCAATGAATACAGCACATCGCAAACGAAATTAGGCGATAGCAATGATAAGCAACCAATACATGTTTAAGATCCGCACGTGAAAACATGGTAGAGGACCAGAAGATTGGGACGGAGGGGATCGGAGTCCTCGAAGGAGCACCATCGTCGCGAAGCTCGCCCACGGCGGGACGCCGGCGCATCGAGAAGGGACAGAGAAACTACGGCGGCGCAGGAGGAATAGAGAAACTGCGATGGGAGGGATAACACTCGAAACTGTACGACGTGGGCTGTTAGCAGCGAACTGGAAACAAGTGGGCCTTGCACGACCCGATTAAGGAGAGAAAGACCAGGTCATTCCGTGGAGAAGCGGCCCGCAAGGGCGTTTCCTATTTAGCGTTGCAGGTGAAGGAAATATGCCCTAGAGGCAATAATAAAGTTATTATTTATTTCCTTATAATCATGATAAATGTTTATTATTCATGCTAGAATTGTATTAACCGGAAACATAATACATGTGTGAATACATAGACAAACAAAGTGTCACTAGTATGCCTCTACTTGACTAGCTCGTTAATCAAAGATGGTTATGTTTCCTAACCATGAACAATGAGTTGTTATTTGATTAATGGGATCACATCATTAAGAGAATGATCTGATTGACATGACCCATTCCATTAGCTTAGCACCCGATCGTTTAGTATGTTGCTATTGCTTTCTTCATGACTTATACATGTTCCTATAACTATGAGATTATGCAACTCCCGTTTACCGGAGGAACACTTTGGGTACTACCAAACGTCACAACGTAACTGGGTGATTATAAAGGAGTACTACAGGTGTCTCCAAAGGTACATGTTGGGTTGGCGTATTTCGAGATTAGGTTTTGTCACTCCGATTGTCGGAGAGGTATCTCTAGGCCCTCTCGGTAATGCACATCACATAAGCCTTGCAAGCATTTGCAACTAATGAGTTAGTTGCGAGATGATGTATTACAGAACAAGTAAAGAGACTTGCCGGTAACGAGATTGAACTAGGTATTGGATACCGACGATCGAATCTCGGGCAAGTAACATACCGATGACAAAGGAAACAACGTATGTTGTTATGCGGTCTGACCGATAAAGATCTTCGTAGAATATGTAGGAGCCAATATGGGCATCCAGGTCCCGCTATTGGTTATTGACCGGAGACGTGTATCGGTCATGTCTACATTGTTCTCGAACCCGTAGGGTCCGCACGCTTAAGGTTACGATGACAGTTATATTATGAGTTTATGCATTTTGATGTACCGAAGGTTGTTCGGAGTCCCGGATGTGATCACGGACATGACGAGGAGTCTCGAAATGGTCGAGACGTAAAGATTGATATATTGGAAGCCTATGTTTGGATATCGGAAGTGTTCCGGGTGAAATCGGGATTTTACCGGAGTACCGGGAAGGTTACCGGAACCCCCCGGGAGCTAAATGGGCCATGATGGGCCTTAGTGGAAAAGAGAAGAGGCAGCCCTACATGGGCTGCGCGCCTCCCCCTTCCCCTAGTCCTATTAGGACTAGGAGAGGTGGCCGGCCCCCTCTCTCTCTTTTCCCCCTCTGTGAATCCTATTCCAACTAGGATTGGGGGGGGGGGGAATCCTACTCCGAGAGGGAGTAGGACTCTCCTGGCGCGCCACACCTTGGCCGGCCAGCCTCCCCCCTCTAGTCCTTTATATACTGAGGCAGAGGCACCCTAGAACACACAAGTTGATCCACGTGATCTATTCCTTAGCCGTGTGCGGTGCCCCCAGCCACCATATTCCTCGATAATACTGTAGCGGAGTTTAGGCGAAGCCCTGCTGCTGTAGTGCATCAAGATCGTCACCACGCCGTCGTGCTGACGGAACTCTTCCCCGACACTTTGCTGGATCGGAGTCCGGGGATCGTCATCGAGCTGAACGTGTGCTCGAACTCGGAGGTGCCGTAGTTTCGGTGCTTGATCGGTTGGATCGTGAAGACGTACGACTACTTCCTCTATGTTGTGTCAACGCTTCCGCAGTTGGTCTGCGTGGGTACGTAGACAACACTCTCCCCTCTCGTTGCTATGCATCACATGATCTTGCGTGTGCGTAGGAAATTTTTTGAAATGACTACGAAACCCAACAGTGGTATCCAAGCCAGGTTATTTATGTTGATGTTATATGCACGAGTAGAACACAAGTGAGTTGTGGGCGATATAAGTCATACTGCCTACCAGCATATCATACTTTGGTTCGGCAGCATTGTTGGACGAGACGAGCAGGACCAACATTACGCGTACGCTTACGCGAGACCGGTTCCCCCGACGTGCTTTGCACACAGGTGGCTTGCGGGCGACTGTCTCTCCAACTTTAGTTGAACCAAGTGTGGCTACGCCCGGTCCTTGCGAAGGTTAAAACGGAGTCTATTTGACAAACTATCGTTGTGGTTTTGATGCGTAGGTGAGATTGGTTCTTGCTTAAGCCCGTAGCAGCCACGTAAAACTTGCAACAACAAAGTAGAGGACGTCTAACTTGTTTTTGCAGGGCATGTTGTGATGTGATATGGTCAAGATATGATGCTGAATTTTATTGTATGAGATGATCATGTTTTGTAACCGAGTTATCGGTAACTGGCAGGAGCCTTATGGTTGTCGTTTTATTGTATGCAATGCAATTGCGATGTAATGCTTTACTTTATTACTAAGCGGTAGTGATAGTCGTGGAAGCATAAGATTGGCAAGACGACAACGATGCTACGATGGAGATCAAGGTGCCGCGCCGGTGACGATGGTGATCACGACGGTGCTTCGGAGATGGAGATCACAAGCACAAGATGATGATGGCCATATCATATCACTTATATTGATTGCATGAGATGTTTATCCTTTTATGCATCTTATCTTGCTTTGATTGACGGTAGCATTATAAGATGATCTCTCACTAAATTATCAAGAAGTGTT
>NC_053022.1:550181191-550209108 GCF_003073215.2 Triticum urartu
CGGTGATGGTCATAGTAATAACGGTCGAGGACCACCAGAAAAGGATTGCAGTGAAGCAGAGACATCACCGCCATCGCCCGAGCCATCCCCAAACCAAGGTAATGGTTCGCCATCACCACCGCCACCCCAGTCTTATTATCCACCCATGGCTCCACCTCCATTAGATTCTAGTCCTCCTACACCACCCCCACCCTACCAACATAGTGATCAATCCCCTCCACCACCGCCATCATCTAGCCCCCCACCACTAGCTCCAGCCACCCCACAAACACCTCCATATAGTTCCCCTGTTACACCTCCAAGTTACGAACCTAACTATCAACCGCCACCGCCTCCATTGAATCCTCCATCCGTTCCAACACCACCTCCATCCAGCCTTCCTGCAACACCTCCAATGTCCCCGACTAATGAGCAACCTCCTCCACCATCGCCATCATCACCATTAAGTCCACCTGCCACACCTCCAACGTACCAAGCTAACCAACCACCGCCGCCGGCACCGACACCACCACCACCTAGTCCTTCAGCAACAACGTCACCACCTGGTCCCCCTACTGGTACTAATGGATGGGTGCAAGTTCATAACTTCCGTGACACTTTGTACTGGCAAATCGCACGCTTTGCGGTATTAATGCACAAGTTGGTATACAAGAAGGAGATGACCCTTGTCGATGTGTTGTATGTGAGCATGCAGCCTTCGGGAATTGGCAACAACTACTTTCTTGAGATAAAAGCTGCAGATGAGAATAATAAGGTCGGCAGGTATCAAGTGCTTGTATGGGGTGTGCCTGGGTCAACAGCTCAGCCATGGAAAGTACTGTCGTTTAAATTTATAGGATACTAAGCACATGGTGAAAATAAGAATCTAGCTAGTAGCCATGTTTGGTATTTCTAGGGAAAAGATATATAGAATTTTTGTGGTCAATGTGCGCCTGCATGTCTGTAGATTAGTTAATCTTTGTAGCACTTAGGGGCTTGATATACCAATATATGATTCTGATTTCAACGACAAATTTTTTCGTGTTCTTATTCAAAATTGCCTCAAATTTATATAATATGGTTGGAGATATGATCATATACCTAGAAGCGTAAGCACGCTTCGCTGCGCCATTTGTTTGATGGTTACCCTGTACCTGTTAAAGTTTTTTGCTTATTTGTAGTTCACTATTTGTTAGCTCTAATATTGCTACAAGTAGTACTAGTTGTTAACATTAATCGTGCCTGCATGCTGGCAAGAAATATCCTAGGCAGTACAGCTGCATGGATGCAGCTATGAAGAGCAAAGAAGAAGGTGAAAAATGCATGTAGTATGACGGTATAGCGGGTCAAAAGAATTTGACTAGTAGTCTTTGCTGATAAGTAAGTGACTAGTTGCACAAAGAATGAGCTGCATGTAAGCTAGATGCCAAAGTCAATTTGGCTAGCCAATAAGTAAGAGAACATGAATTCAATATCAGAAAGAAAACACACATAATTACTGACAGGTTGACTCAAGCAGGACCAAGTATATGCACAAAATTAAGAGTGTCAAGAGGTTGCATTTCCATGACTTGTTTTAGTAATGTAAGTGCAAGTGCCTAACTCGGTAGCGTTGAAACTTGTACTCGGTTACATCAGCCTAGTCATCCTAGACATAAGTTTAGAACCAAAAAGGAGAGTTGAATAAGTAATCAGCAGCAGCACATGGAAAATGATGGCTATCATGCTTCATAGTTAAGAAGCAACCGTTTTCAGTGTAAATAAAAAATATTCGGCAAGAAAATGAGACGTAAAAAGGAGTATTGAAACTTCAAAATTGAAATCATAGTGATACGCCTTCTCATCAGCCAAAAAAAAACTATGGCAAATAACTTAGTCAGGTTCAACTACAGGGGAAAACCTAACCAACAGGATAGCCAACAGAGGGCACCCCAACACCTGCCACACAATCGAAAAGAAAAGCACCCACCATATTTAGCCAAAAGAATACATACATGCTGCGCCCAAACATTTAATCTTGGAACAATAATCTTATGAAATACACATGCAAGCAGTTTTTGTGTTCATAAACTTGACAGAACCTGAACAAACAAAATGATCTAGGGGGACACAACACAATATGATATCATCATTTTTGTGTTGGCGTGATCGTATTAGAAGAAAATAATTCCACTCTTCAGCCGTCTTTCAGCCTTCTAGTCAAATTATATTATATGGCAAAGATTTAAAGCGAGTCTAAGGTACTAACAGCCTTTTGGCCTGATGCTGATCTTCGGTGTAGGCACACGTATTGTATTTGCAACTGTAAGTAAACATGGGGAAGGGCAGGTGTTACCAAGAACACTTTCAGCAGCAGCTCTGAAATCACCAGAATTAAATTATGCCTCTTCCACAGGGTTAAAAATAAGAGGAAAAGCTGACCATGAGCAAGGCCTCACTACGAGGATCTTACTTTCAGATGGTAGGTAAGCAGATGCAAATGCATAATATTCCCTCCTCATGGTAAACATACAACCTTTCAGGCAGGGGAAAAAGCTTGTTCATTCACAACCTCTCAACTGGCATCACCACAGCTTACCCTGTACAGAACAAGAGTATTTTTTTAGATGATAGAATAAGAGCATTGGCAACCAGATATGTTTATACTAGCTATAACAGGGATCAGTATATATAGTTGTAGAGAACACTTTCTATTTGGCCTTGTAGCAATATCTAGGGCTAGGCACGAGTATTAAATACGTACTTCACTTGGTCACGACGACTCCAAGAAGATCAAGAGACGTGAACAAGACGTGAGCCGACTTGTGATCAGACTATCTGACATCATATAGCAAAATCAAACACTGGATCTATTATGGTCTCAAGAAAATACATGTCTTGCTTGCAGAAGATGTAATGCACTACCAGTTTTACCACCGAAAGATGCATGGTTTCAGCCATGAAGAGTTGCCTCAGATTCTTGCTTAGTGAGATCAGATGAAGGTTTTAGCTAGTGATATTCTAGATGATCCCTTGTCAATAATAGGTGGGTGCTGCAACCACAATCAGTAAAATAGTAAGCCTTAACAACTAACAATGCTGAACAGTCAACACAATCAATGGGTAACAAGCTGCAAGACTTATCAACAAAAAGCTATATCCCAAGAAAGGAAGAAAATGAATTAAATGACTGTATTGTTGCATCGTGCAGAGAACATATTTAAACAGGCATGGTAAGAATGGCTAAGTAAATATAGGAGCAACAGCGTACAATGGCTAAAACGGATGTCCAGAATAAAATGGTCTACATCTTCATACTTATTCACTTCAACCCACAAAAAGAGATACATAAAAAAAGGCCCTGCACATATAGAAGTGTATATTCGCTTAGACCTGAAATTAACTATTCGTTAAAATCCTTACTGAACAAGTATTCTGTACAAGTAAACTGAGATGTCACTTCAGCGTCTTACTCTTCCCCAACAAACAACTTAACGACCAGCAGCTTGTAACAAAACCTTAATTGTATATACAGATATGGTAGCAAGTTTTCACCATCCTGCTTGGGTACTTCCAATGGATGACCATTTCGAATGTACAATGGGACCAATTTATAAGTTGCTGAAGTTCAACTCACATTCTCCCCAACGCAAAAATGAAATACATATAACTAAAAAAGTGGCATGGTGATTGCAAAATAGTCGACAAAGAATACAATCAGGATAAAATGAGCGTACCATGTACACTATTTGTTATTATCCTAAAAAAACTACTGTGTGTTATTTGCCGGGGCCTTGACATGCCCATTTTTCACGCTAATCAAACTCAGCCGCTTGACGATTGCAAAAAGAAAAAAGAAAAGTAGCGAGTCGATGTAAAAGCATGGGCAAATTGGCGTGAAAGTAAAATTGCACCTTTTGTATGTGGTTTCTCTCGCTGAACCACAATACCATCAATTAGCATGACCAAGCGGATTAGAAGGTGTAGCCTGGCAGTGCATGGAGAGGACTTGCCATGGCGGTGCCAGCAGCGGCATGGCGACCTAGGCAGCCGAGAAGAGTTCCGGCAAGAAGGTGCGCCGCCAAGGAGGGGTTCTTCTTGGGATGGATTCCACCTGGGGCCCGCCGGGAGAGTGCAGGGAGAAGGTTGTTTCGGGGGGGCGCTCCTGGACCGGAGTGACATGCCGCAGCGATTCGTCGAACAGGTGGTGCGCGTCCTGCGGGGGTGAGCGTCCCGGAGCGCGCGTGAGTGCTCCGTGGCGGCGGCGGAAGTGGCGTGGCGCTTCCAGCTGCGTGAGGGCGGTGAGATGGAGGATGAGCGGGAGGAGGCGGAGGAGCGGCGAGGGCGGGGGCGGAGGCGGTGGCGGACATCGGCGTGGTGGAGGAGAGGCGACACACTCGGCGAGTGCGAAGTCACTCCTACATTTGAGTCTGCCTCTGTCCGGTATAGTAGTCTGCCTCGTTCATTTTGTCAAACTTTGACCGTAAATTTCAAAAGTCATTTTTTAAAACTTTTATCAAATTTATTATGAGAAAATACCGACATCTGCAATATCATAAAAATATAAAAGGATATTTCATGATGAATATAATGATACTGATATTAATGTTCATATATTTCTCTATAAATTTGGTTAGTTTAAAGAAGTTTTACTTTTGAAAAAACCAATACACCTTATGCCTTATACTACTTTGGAAGGAAGGGAGTATTTAATTGTACTAGTCAAATTTATACTCAAAATTTAATCCAAAATACAAGGGGGCTTATAAACCTGGATGGAAGGAGTACTTGCATGAACGTATCGTTTCTTTCTTCCAGAGGAAGAAAGTGATCTCACCGCCGCCGCTAGAAGCGTTTTCTTCCGTTGTCGTCCTCCGGTGGTTCCTCTTCGCCGACGATCTTGGTCATCAGTGGTGAGGGGTGTGGGGGTTGCCAGATTCACTATTACTAGCTTAGGTTTTGGACTGTTCATCGTCTTGGTTTCGGCGACGACGATGACAGCGTGGAATAAAGATTTTTCATATCCTACCCCGACAAGATGGTCGGTCCTATAGTTGGGGATGGATTTGAAATCCAATCTGTTCAAGCAAGGATGGTGCGGCAGCGGCGACATCCTTGTGGTGGACCTGTGTCCTCGGCCTCCGCCGTTGCGGCGGCGTCTGCTTCAGCATGAGCACGGAGCTTGGGAGGTAGTCCAAAAACGGATGCAGATTATGGTCTGCATCGGCGGCATCTAGAAAATGGTGGATCATGTGCTGAGTCTGTGGTGCGTGGATGGCAGGTATGTTCCTCCTCCGATATCTTAGTCATGTGAGGGGTGCCAGATCTGGAGTTCGATGGCGTATACGGGGCGTTGCCTTGGTCCGATTCATTCAACGGTAATGGTTTCATCTTTGGCGAGCCCCAGCAAAGTTGCATATCAGCGATAGAGCCACGTCGAGCTCGGGTGTGGAGGTGATCTGTCATGTTTTCCTTTGGTGGCTATGTATTGTGGTAGTTTCAGAGGTGATGATGGGTGTTGGTATCAAGCTCAGAGGATTCTTATAATTTTACTTCTTAACTGATATTCCTTTGTGTAAAGGCTAGCGTTTTATTGTCTTTTCAGATTTATCAGGTCGCTATGTACATGGCTTGTACTATGATGTTTATAATATAAATGAGACACATATTATCATGAAAAAAAGAGTACTTGTATGTCTGACTTATGTCGATTATATCCCCTCTAATGAAAAATAAATAAACTACTCCAACTAGTGGTAACTGCTAGAGTCTTCGTGTATCTACATTTATTTAAAGTGAATTTTATGTTCAAGTATATATTTCAAAATTACATGATTTGTGGTACTTTTGTTGAAAGGCACTAAAACAGATTGTTGTTCCCTATTCTCAATTAGTTGAAGTTCTGAAAAGAAGCTAGAATTTCTTTGACAAACTTTTGAAGTGTTTCTTGGCCTATCACATTTTGGGCATGCCTTTCGCGTTCGGTGGCTATGGCTTTACCGTACCGACAATTTGTGACCATGGCATAGTCTGCAACTCCAGCATAATATCAAGGTCCGAGAGCTCTTCTATTCGGCGACTATCAGCTCTGTGGGTGTCGGTGCATCGACATTATTCTGGGAGGATGCTTGGATCGATGGCAAAGGCATTCGTGAGTTTGTGCCGATGACCTTATTCCTCAACCTCCTCGAACCACACAGTCTCGCACTATGCGTGAAGGCATGTCCAATCATGCATGGGTCCGAGACATTCAAGGTGCCATCAGTGCTCTCTGAGCATCCATGGTGCAATATATTGGACCGTGTTTGGTCTGTATTATTCCTCGCATTTGTGGCCTGATTCAACCTCGCTGAGCTACTACATGCTCAGTGTCATGTTTTGCACTTAGCTTGGTTTCTCGTAAAACCCGAACCTGCATTAGAGGCAAACCACTAGCACCGTGTTTAGTTGCAAGCATCTAATACCAGATGCAACATGATGGTGGTCGGCTATGTTAAGACATGCGGTATGGTAACCTCTTGTTCGATTGGTGAGGCTATTGATTTCTACTACACAACCTTCTTCTTGTAGACGTTGTTGGGCCTCCAAGTGCAGAGATTTGTAGGACAGTAGCAATTTTCCCTCAAGTGGATGACCTAAGGTTTATCAATCCGTAGGAGGCGTAGGATGAAGATGGTCTCTCTCGAGCAACCCTGCAAACAAACAACAAAGAGTCTCTTGTGTCCCCAACACACCCAATATAATGGTAAATTGTATAGGTGCACTAGTTCGGCGAAGAGATGGTGATACAAGTGGTATATGGATGGTACATCATAGTTTTTGTAATCTGAAAATATAAAAACAGCAAGGTAACTAATGATAAAAGTGAGCGTAAATGGTATTGCAATGTGTGGAAACAAGGCCTAGGGTTCATATTTTCACTAGTGTAAGTCCCCTCAACAATACTAACATAATTGGATCACATAACTATCCCTCAACATGCAACAAAGAGTCACTCCAAAGTCACTAATAGCGGAGAACGAACGAAGAGATTATGGTAGGGTACGAAACCACCTCAAAGTTATTATTTCCAATCAATCCATTGGGCTATTCCTATAAGTGTCACAAATAGCCCTACAGTTCGTACTAGAATAACACCTTAAGATACAAATCAACCAAAGCCCTAATGTCACCTAGATACTCCAATGTCACCTCAAGTATCCGTGGGCATGATTATACGATATGCATCACACAATATCAGATTCATCTATTCAACCAACACAAAGGACCTCAAAGAGTGCCTCAAAGTTCTACCGGAGAATCACGACGAAAACGTGTGCCAACCCCTATGCATAGGTTCCCATTGTCACGAAACCCGCAAGTTGGTCACCAAAACATACATCAAGTGGCACGTGATATCCCATTGTCACCACAGATATTCACGGCAAGACATATATCAAGTGTTCTCAAGTCTTTAAAGACTCAATCCGATAAGATTACTTCAAAGGGGAAACTCAATTCATTACAAGAGATAAGAGGGGGGGGGAGAAACATAAGATCCAACTATAATAGCAAAGCTCGCGATACATCAAGATCGTATCATCTCAAGAACACGAGAGAGAGAGATCAAACACATAGCTACGGGTACATACCCCCATCCCCGAGGGAGAACTACTCCCTCCTCGTCATGGAGAGCGCCGGGATGATGAAGATGGCCACCAGTGAGGGTTCCCCCCTCCGGCAGGGTGCCGGAACAGGGTCCCGATTGACTTTTGGTGGCTACGGAGGCTTCTGGCGGCGGAACTCCCGATCTAGTGTCCGGTTCTGGAAGTTTTAGGTCATGTAGGTATATATGGGTGCAGGAGGTACGTCAGGGGAGCCATGAGGGCCCCACGAGACAGGGGGGCGCGCCCTAGGGGGGGCGCCCCCACCCTCGTGAGCACCTCATTTCTTCCTTGACGTGGGGTCCAAGTCCATCAGGTGTGTTCCCTTCCAAAAATAACTTCTCTAGTTGATTTCGTTCCGTTTCGACTCCGTCTGATATTCCTTTTCTTCAAAACACTGGAATAGGCATAAAACAACAAATCTGGGCTGGGCCTCCGGTTAATAGGTTAGTCCCAAAAATAATATAAAAGTGGATAATAAAGCCCAATATTGCCTAAAATAGTAGATAATATAGCATGGAGCAATCAAAAATTATAGATACGTTGGAGACGTATCAAGCATCCCCAAGCTTAATTCCTGCCCGTCCTCGAGTAGGTAAATGATAAAAAGATAATTTTTGATGTGGAATGCTAGTTGGCATAATTTCAATGTAATTCTTCTTACTTGTGATATGAATATTCAGATCCGAGAGATTCAAGACAAAAGTTCACATTGACATAAAAATAATAATACTTCAAGCATACTAACTAAGCAATTATGTCTTCTCAAAATAACATGGCCAAAGAAAGTTATCCCTACAAAATCATATAGTCTGGCTATGCTCCATCTTCACCACACAACATATTTAAATCATGCACAACCCCAATGACAAGCCAAGCAATTGTTTCATACTTTTGATGTTCTCAAACTTTTTCAATCTTCACGCAATATATGAGCGTGAGCCATGGACATAGCACTATAGGTGGAATAGAATGGTGGTTGTGGAGAAGACAAAAAGGGAGAAGATAGTCTCACATCAACTAGGCGTATCAATGGGCTATGGAGATGCCCATCAATAGATATCAATGTGAGTGAGTAGGGATTGCCATGCAACGGATGCACTTAGAGCTATAAATGTATGAAAGCTCAACAAAAGAAACTAGTGGTGTGCATCCAACTTGCTTGCTCACGAAGACCTAGGGCATTTGAGGAGGCCCATCATTGGAATATACAAGCCAAGTTCTATAATGTAAAATTCCCACCAGTATATGAAAGTGATAACATGAGAGACTCTCTACTATGAAGATCATGGTGCTACTTTGAAGCACAAGTGTGGTAAAAGGATAGTAGCATTGCCCCTTTTATTTATGTTCTTTTTTTATTTGGCCTTTCCCTTTTTTTGGCCTTTCTTTTTTTATTTGGCCTTTCTCTTTTTTTTATTGGGACAATGCTCTATTGAATGATGATCATCACACTTCTATTTATTTACAACTCGATGATACAACTCGATACTAGAACAAAGATGACTCTATATGAATGCCTCCGGCGGTGTACCTGTTGGGGAACGTAGCAAAATATTAAAATTTTCTACGCATCACCAAGATCAATCTATGGAGTCATCTAGCAACTAGGGAGAGAGGAGTGCATCTACATACCCTTGTAGATCGCGCGCGGAAGCGTTCAAGAGAACGGGGTTGATGGAGTCGTACTCGTCGTGATCCAAATCACCGATGACCTAGCGCCGAACGGACGGCACCTCCGCGTTCAACACACGTACGGTTGGGAAGACGTCTCCTCCAACTTGATCCAGCAAGGGGGAAGGAGAGGTTGATGAAGATCCAGCAGCACGACGGCGTGGTGGTGGAAACAACGGTGATCTCGGCAGGGCTTCGCCAAGCTCAGGGAGAGGGAGGAGTGTCACGGGAGGGAGAGGGAGGCGCCAGGGGCTAGGGTGCGGCTGCCCTCCCTCCCCCCACTATATATAGGACCCCTAGGGGGGCGCCGGCCCTAGGAGATTGAATCTCCAAGGGGGGGCGGCGGCCAAGGGGGGTGGAGTGCCCCCCAAGCCAAGTGGGGCGCCCCCACCCCTAGGGTTTCCAACCCTAGGCGCAGGGGGAGGCCCATGGGGGGCGCACCAGCCCACTAGGGGCTGGTTCCCCTCCCACTTTAGACCATGGGGACCTCTGTGATAGGTGGCCCCACCCGGTGGACCCCCGGGACCCTTCCGGTGGTCCCGGTACAATACCGATTACCCCTGAAACCTTCCTGATGGCCGAACCTTGACTTCCTATATATAAATATTCACCTCCGGACCATTCCGGAAATCCTCGTGACGTCCGGGATCTCATCCGGGACTCCGAACAACTTTCGGGTTACCATATACTAATATCTCAACAACCCTAGCGTCACCGAACCTTAAGTGTGTAGACCCTACGGGTTCGGGAGACACGCAAACATGACCGAGACGACTCTCCGGTCAATAACCAACAGCGGGATCTGGATACCCATGTTGGCTCCCACATGCTCCTCGATGATCTCATCAGATGAACCACGATGTCGAGGATTCAATCAATCCCGTATACAATTCCCTTTGTCAATCGGTACATTACTTGCCCGAGACTCGATCGTCGGTATCCCAATACCTCGTTCAATCTCGTTACCGGCAAGTCACTTTACTCGTACCGTAATGCATGATCCCGTGATCAACCACTTGGTCACATTGAGCTCATTATGATGATGCATTACCGAGTGGGCCCAGAGATACCTCTCCGTCATACGAAGTGACAAATCCCAGTCTCGATTCGTGCCAACCCAACAGACACTTTCGGAGATACATGTAGTGTACCTTTATAGTCACCCAGTTACGTTGTGACGTTTGGCACACCCAAAGCACTCCTACGGTATCCGGGAGTTGCACAATCTCATGGTCTAAGGAAATGATACTTGACATTCGGAAAAGCTATAGCAAACGAACTACACGATCTTTGAGCTATGCTTAGGATTGGGTCTTGTCCATCACATCATTATCCTAATGATGTGATCCCGTTATCAATGACATCCAATGTCCATAGTCAGGAAACCATGACTATCTTTTGATCAACGAGCTAGTCAACTAGAGGGTCACTAGGGACGTGTTGTGGTCTATGTATTCACACATGTATTACGATTTCCGGATAACACAATTATATCATGAACAATAGACAATTATCATGAACAAAGAAATATAATAATAACCATTTTATTATTGCCTCTAGGGCATATTTCCAACAGTCTCCCACTTGCACTAGAGTCAATAGTCTAGTTACATTGTGATGAATCGAACACCCATGCAGTTCTGGTGTTGATCATGTTTTGCTCTAGGGAGAGGTTTAGTCAACGGATCTGCCACATTCAGGTCCGTATGTACTTTACAAATATCCATGTCTCCATTTTGAACACTTTCACGAATGGAGTTGAAGCGACGCTTGATATGCCTGGTCTTCCTGTGAAACCTGGGCTCCTTGGGAAGGGCAATAGCTCCAGTGTTGTCACAGAAGAGAGTCATCGGGCCCGACGCATTGGGTATGACTCCTAGGTCGGTAATGAACTCCTTCACCCAGATTGCCTCTTGTGCTGCCTCCAAGGCTGCCATGTACTCCACTTCACATGTAGATCCCGCCACAATGCTTTGCTTGCAACTGCACCAGCTTACTGCCCCACCATTCAAAATATACACGTATCTGGTTTGTGACTTAGAGTCATCCAGATCTGTGTCGAAGCTAGCATCGACGTAACCCTTTACGACGAGCTCTTCGTCACCTCCATAAACGAGAAACATGTCCTTAGTCCTCTTCAGGTACTTCAGGATATTCTTGACCGCTGTCCAGTGTTCCATGCCGGGATTACTTTGGTACCTTCCTACCAAACTTACGGCAAGGTTTACATCAGGTCTGGTACACAGCATAGCATACATGATAGACCCTATGGCCGAGGCATAGGGGACGACACTCATCTTTTCTCTATCTTCTGCCGTGGTCGGGCATTGAGCCGTGCTCAATCTCGTACCTTGCAATACAGGCAAGAACCCCTTCTTTGACTGATCCATTTTTGAACTTCTTCAATATCTTGTCAAGGTACATACTCTGTGAAAGACCAATGAGGCGTCTCGATCTATCTCTATAGATCTTGATGCCTAATATATAAGCAGCTTCTCCAAGATCCTTCATTGAAAAACACTTGTTCAAGTAGGCCTTTATGCTTTCCAAGAATTCTATATCATTTCCCATCAACAGTATGTCATCCACATACAATATGAGAAATGCTACAGAGCTCCCACTCACTTTCTTGTAAATGCAGGCTTCTCCATAAGTCTGCGTAAACCCAAACGCTTTGATCATCTCATCAAAATGAATGTTCCAACTCCGAGATGCTTGCACCAGCCCATAAATCGAGCGTTGGAGCTTGCATACCTTGTCAGCATTCTTAGGATCGACAAAACCTTCCGGCTGCATCATATACAATTCTTCCTTAAGGAAACCATTAAGGAATGCCGTTTTGACGTCCATTTGCCATATCTCATAATCATAGAATGCGGCAATTGCTAACATGATTCGGACGGACTTCAGCTTCGCTACGGGTGAGAAAGTCTCATCGTAGTCAACCCCTTGAACTTGTCGATAACCCTTAGCGACAAGCCGAGCTTTATAGATGGTTACATTACCATCCGCGTCTGTCTTCTTCTTAAAGATCCATTTATTTTCTATGGCTCGCCGATCATCGGGCAAGTCAGTCAAAGTCCATACTTCGTTTTCATACATGGATCCTATCTCGGATTTCATGGCTTCCAGCCATTTGTCAGAATCTGGGCCCGCCATCGCTTCTTCATAGTTCGAAGGTTCACCGTTGTCTAACAACATGATTTCCAGGACAGGGTTGCCGTACCACTCTGGTGCGGAATGTGTCCTTGTGGACCTACGAAGTTCAGTAGCAACTTGATCTGAAGTTTCATGATCATCATCATTAACTTCCTCTCTAGTCGGTGTAGGCACCTCAGGAACAATTTCTTGAGCTGCGCCACTTACTGGTTCAAGAGGTAATACTTCATCGAGTTCTACTTTCCTCCCACTTATTTCTTTCGAGAGAAACTCTTTCTCTAGAAAGGATCCATTCTTGGCAATAAAGATCTTGCCTTCGGATCTGAGGTAGAAGGTATACCCAATAGTTTCTTTAGGGTATCCTATGAAGACGCATTTTTCCGACTTGGGTTCGAGCTTTTCAGGTTGAAGTTTCTTGACATAAGCATCGCATCCCCAAACTTTTAGAAATGACAGCTTAGGTTTCTTCCCAAACCATAATTCATACGGTGTCGTCTCAACGGATTTCGACGGAGCCCTATTTAAAGTGAATGCGGCAGTCTCTAAAGCAAAGCCCCAAAATGACAGCGGTAAATCGGTAAGAGACATCATAGATCGCACCATATCCAATAGAGTGCAATTACGACGTTCGGACACACCATTACGCTGAGGTGTTCCAGGCGGCGTGAGTTGTGAAACTATTCCACATTTCCTTAAGTGTGTGCCAATTTCATGACTCAAGTATTCTCCCCCACGATCTGATCGCAAGAACTTGATTTTTCTGTCACGTTGATTCTCAACCTCACTCTGAAATTCCTTGAACTTTTCAAAGGTCTAAGACTTGTGTTTCATTAAGTAGACATACCCATATCTACTCAAGTCATCAGTGAGGGTGAGAACATAACGATAGCCACCGCGAGCCTCAACACTCATTGGACCGCACACATCAGTATGTATGATTTCCAATAAATTGGTTGCTCGCTCCATTGTTCCTGAGAACGGAGTCTTGGTCATTTTACCCATGAGGCATGGTTCGCACGTGTCAAATGATTCGTAATCAAGAGACTCCAAAAGTCCATCTACATGGAGCTTCTTCATGCGTTTGACACCTATGTGACCAAGGCGGCAGTGCCACAAGTATGTGGGACTATCATTATCAACCTTACATCTTTTGGTATTCACACTATGAATATGTGTAACATTACGCTTGAGATTCATTAAGAATAAACCATTCACCAGCGGAGCATGACCATAAAACATATCTCTCATATAAATAGAACAACCATTATTCTCGGATTTAAATGAGTAGCCATCTCGAATTAAACGAGATCCTGATACAATGTTCATGCTCAAAGCTGGCACTAAATAACAATTATTGAGGTTTAAAACTAATCCCGTAGGTAAATGTAGAGGCAGCATGCTGACGGCGATCACATCGACCTTGGAACCATTCCCGACGCGCATCATCACCTCGTCCTTCGCCAGTCTCCGCTTATTCCGCAGCTCCTGCTTTGAGTTACAAATGTGAGCAACCGCACCGGTATCAAATACCCAGGAGCTACTACGAGTACTGGTAAGGTACACATCAATTACATGTATATCACATATACCTTTAGTGTTGCCGGCCTTCTTGTCTGCTAAGTATTTGGGGCAGTTCCGCTTCCAGTGACCACTTCCCTTGCAATAAAAACACTCAGTCTCAGGCTTGGGTCCATTCTTTGACTTCTTCCCGGCAGCTTGCATACCGGGTGCGGCAACTCCCTTGCCGTCCTTCTTGAAGTTCTTCTTACCCTTGCCTTTCTTGAACTTAGTGGTTTTATTCACCATCAACACTTGATGTTTCTTTTTGATTTCCACCTCTGCTGATTTCAGCATTGAATATACCTCAGGAATGGTCTTTTCCATCCCCTGCATATTGAAGTTCATCACAAAGCTCTTGTAGCTCGGTGGAAGCGACTGAAGGATTCTGTCAATGACCGCGTCATCTGGGAGATTAACTCCCAGCTGAGTCAAGCGGTTATGCAACCCAGACATTTTGAGTATGTGCTTACTGACAGAACTATTTTTCTCCATCTTAAAACTGAAGAACTTGTCGGAGACTTCATATCTCTCGACCCAGGCATGAGCTTGGAAAACCATTTTCAGCTCTTCGAACATCTCATATGCTCCGTGTCGCTCAAAACGCTTTTGGAGCCCCGGTTCTAAGCTGTAAAGCATGCCGCACTAAACGAGGGAGTAATCATCAGCACGTGACTGCCAAGCGTTCATAACGTCTTGGTTCTCTGGGATGGGTGTGTCACCTAGCGGTGCTTCTAGGACGTAATCTTTCTTGGCAGCTATGAGGATGATCCTCAGGTTCCGGACCCAGTCCGTATAGTTGCTGCCATCATCTTTCAGCTTGGTTTTCTCTAGGAACGCGTTGAAGTTGAGGGCAACATTAGCGTGGGACATTTGATCTACAAGACATAGTGTAAAGATTTTAGACTAAGTTCATGATAATTAAGTTCATCTAATCAAATTATTCAATGAACTCCCACTCAGATAGACATCCCTCTAGTCATCTAAGTGAAACATGATCCGAGTTAACTAGGCCGTGTCCGATCATCACATGAGACGGACCAGTCAACATCGGTGAACATCTTCATGTTGATCGTATCTTCTATACGACTCATGCTCGACCTTTCGGTCTTCCGTGTTCTGAGGCCATGTCTATACATGCTAGGCTCGTCAAGTCAACCTAAGTGTATTGCGTGTGTAAATCTGGCTTACACCCGTTGTATTCGAACGTTAGAATCTATCACACCCGATCATCACGTGGTGCTTCGAAACAACGAACCTTCGCAACGGTGCACAGTTAGGGGGAACACTTTCTTGAAATTATTACGAGGGATCATCTTATTTAAGCTACCGTCGTTCTAAGCAAATAAGATGCAAAACATGATAAACATCACATGCAATCAAATAGTGACATGATATGGCCAATATCATTTGCTCCTTTTGATCTCCATCTTCGGGGCTTCATGATCATCGTTGTCACCGGCATGACACCATGATCTCCATCATCGTGTCTTCTTGAAGTTGTCTCGTCATCTATTACTTCTACTACTATGGCTAACGCTTTAGCAATAAAGTAAAGTAATTACATGACGTTTATGTTGACATGCAGGTCATAAATAAATAAAGAAAACTCCTATGGCTCCTGCCGGTTGTCATACTCATCGACATGCAAGTCGTGATTCCTATTACAAGAACATGATCAATCTCATACATCACATATATCATTCATCACATCCTTTTGGCCATATCACATCACACGGCACATGCTGCAAAAACAAGTTAGACGTCCTCTAATTGTTGTTGCAAGTTTTTACATGGCTGCTATAGGTTTCTAGCAAGAACGTTTCTTACCTACGCCAAAACCACAACGTGATATGCCAATTTCTATTTACCCTTCATAAGGTACCCTTTTCATCGAATCCGATCCGACTAAAGTGGGAGAGACAGACACCCGCCAGCCACCTTATGCAACTAGTGCATGTCAATCGGTGGAACCAGTCTCACGTAAGCGTACGTGTAAGGTCGTTCCGAGCCGCTTCATCCCACGATGCCGCCGAATCAATATAAGACTAGTAACGGCAAGCAAACTGACAATATCCACGCCCACAACTGCTTTGTGTTCTACTCGTGCATAGAAACTACGCATAGACCTAGATCATGATGCCACTGTTGGGGAACGTAGCAGAATTTTAAAATTTTCTACGCATCACCAAGATCAATCTATGGAGTCATCTAGCAACGAGGGAGAGAGGAGTGCATCTACATACCCTTGTAGATCGCGCGCGGAAGCGTTCAAGAAAACGGGGTTGATGGAGTCGTACTCGTCGTGATCCAAATCACCGATGACCTAGCGCCGAACGGACGGCACCTCCGCGTTCAACACACGTACGGTTGGGAAGACGTCTCCTCCAACTTTATCCAGCAAGGGGGAAGGAGAGGTTGATGAAGCTCCAGCAGCACGACGGCGTGGTGGTGGAAGCAACGGTGATCTCGGCAGGGCTTCGCCAAGCTCAGGGGGAGGGAGGAGTGTCACGGGAGGGAGAGGGAGGCGCCAGGGGCTAGGGTGCGGCTGCCCTCCCTCCCCCCACTATATATAGGACCCCTAGGGGGGCACCGGCCCTAGGAGATTGAATCTCCAAGGGGGGGGGCGGCCAAGGGGGGTGGAGTGCCCCCCAAGCAAAGTGGGGTGCCCCCCACCCCTAGGGTTTCCAACCCTAGGCGCAGGGGGAGGCCCATGGGGGGCGCACCAGCCCACTAGGGGCTGGTTCCCCTCCCACTTCAGCCCATGGGGCCCTCCGGGATAGGTGGCCCCACCCGGTGGACCCCCGGGACCCTTCCGGTGGTCCTGGTACAATATCGATTACCCCCGAAACTTTCCCGATGGCCGAAACTTGACTTCCTATATATAAATCTTCACCTCCGGACCATTCGAAACTCCTCGTGACGTCCGGGATCTCATCCGGGACTCCGAACAACTTTCGGGTTACCTATACTAATATCTCAACAACCCTAGCGTCACCGAACCTTAAGTGTGTAGACCCTACGGGTTCGGGAGACACGCAGACATGACCGAGACGACTCTCCGGTCAATAACCAACAGCGGATCTGGATACCCATGTTGGCTCCCACATGCTCCTCGATGATCTCATCGGATGAACCACGATGTCGAGGATTCAATCAATCCCGTATACAATTCCCTTTGTCAATCGGTACGTTACTTGCCCGAGACTCGATCGTCGGTATCCCAATACCTCGTTCAATCTCGTTACCGGCAAGTCACTTTACTCGTACCGTAATGCATGATCCCGTGATCAACCACTTGGTCACATTGAGCTCATTATGATGATGCATTACCGAGTGGGCCCAGAGATACCTCTCCGTCATACGAGTGACAAATCCCAGTCTCGATTCGTGCCAACCCAACAGACACTTTCGGAGATACCTGGTAGTGCACCTTTATAGTCACCCAGTTACGTTGTGACGTTTGGCACACCCAAAGCACTCCTACGGTATCCGGGAGTTGCACAATCTCATGGTCTAAGGAAATGATACTTGACATTCGGAAAAGCTATAGCAAACAAACTACACGATCTTTGAGCTATGCTTAGGATTGGGTCTTGTCCATCACATCATTCTCCTAATGATGTGATCCCGTTATCAATGACATCCAATGTCCATAGTCAGGAAACCATGACTATCTTTTGATCAACGAGCTAGTCAACTAGAGGCTCACTAGGGACGTGTTGTGGTCTATGTATTCACACATGTATTACGATTTCCGGATAACACAATTATAGCATGAACAATAGACAATTATAATGAACAAAGAAATATAATAATAACCATTTTATTATTGCCTCTAGGGCATATTTCCAACAGTATACATGTGTGAATACATAGACAAAACAAAGTGTCCCTAGTATGCCTCTACTTTACTAGCTCGTTAATCAAATATGGTTAAGTTTCCTAGCCATAGACATGTGTTGTTATTTGATGAACAGGATCACATCATTAGAGAATGATGTGATGGACAAGACACATCTGTTAGCTTAGCACTATGATCGTTTAGTTTATTGCTATTGCTTTCTTCATAACTTATACATGTTCCCCTGACTATGAGATTATGCAACTCTCGAATACCGGAGGAACACTTAGTGTGCTATCAAATGTTACAACGTAACTGGGTGATTATAAAGATACTCTACAGGTGTCTCCGATGGTGTTTGTTGAGTTGGCATAGATCGAGATTAGGATTTGTCACTCCGTGTATCGGAGAGGTATCTCTAGGCCCTCTCGGTAACGCTCATCACTATAAGCCTTGCAAGCAAAGTGACCCATGAGTTAGCTACAGGATGATGCATTATGGAACGTAACGAGATTGAACTAGGTATGATGATACCACGATCAAATCTCGGGCAAGTAACATACCGATGACAAAGGGAACAACGTATGTTGTTATGCGGTTTGACCGATAAAGATCTTCATAGAATATGCAGGAGCCAATATGAGCATCCAGGTTCCGCTATTGGTTATTGACCGGAGATGTGTCTCGGTCATGTCTACATAGTTCTCGAACCCGTAGGGTCTGCACGCTTAACGTTCGATGACAGTTTGTATTATGAGTTATGTGATTTGATGACCGAAGCTTGTTTTGAGTCCCAGATGAGATCACGGACATGACGAGGAGTCTCGAAATGGTCGAGAGGTAAAGATTCATATATTGGAAGGTTGCATTTGGACATCGGAATGGTTCCGAGTGGTTCGGGCATTTTTCCTGAGTACCGGGAGATTACCGGAACCCCCCGGGAGAAGTTATGGGCCTTATGGGCCATAAGAGGGAAGCACACCAGCCCACAAGGGGCTGGTGCGGGCCCCCTTAGGCAGGAGGCCGATTAGGACTAGGAGAAGCCCCCCTTTCCTTCTCCTTATCTCTCCCCCCTTTCCTACTCCGTGTGGGAGGTGGAATCCTACTAGGACTAGGGAGTCCTATTAGGACTCCACACCTTGGCGCGCCCTCCTAGGGCCGCGGCCTCTCCCTCCCCTCCTCTTTATATACGGAGGCAGGGGCACCCCATAGACACACAATTTGATCTTTTAGCCGTGTGCGGTGCCCCCCTCCATAGTTTCTCACCTCGGTCATATTGTCGTAGTGCTTAGGAGAAGCCCTGCGCTAGTAACTTCATCATCACCATCACCACGCTGTTGTGCTGCGAAACTCTCCCTCGGCCTCAACTGGATCAAGAGTTCAAGGGACGTCACCGAGCTGAACGTGTGCAGATCGCGGAGGTGTTGTGCCTTTGGTACTTGGATCGGTTGGATCGAGAAGACGTCTAACTACATCAACCGCGTTACTAGAAGCTTCCGCCTTTGGTCTACGAGGGTACGTAGACACACTCTCCCCTCTCGTTGCTATGCATCTCCTAGATAGATCTTGCGTGATCGTAGGTAATTTTTTTGAAATACTGCGTTCCCCAACAGTGGTATCCGAGCCAGGTCTTTGCGTAGATGTTATATGCATGAGTAGAACACAAAGAGTTGTGGGCGATAATAGTCATACTGTTACCAGCATGTCATACTTCGATTTAGTGGTATTGTTGGATGAAGCGCCCCAGACCAACATTACATGACCGCGTTCGTGAGACTGGTTCTACCACCGTGCTTCACACACAGGTGGCTAGTGGGTGTCTGTTTCTCCAGCTTTAGTTGAATCGAGTTTGACTATGCTCGGTCCTTGTTGAAGGTTAAAAAAACACACTTGATGAAAAATCGTTGTGGTTTTGATGCGTAGGTAAGAACGGTTCTTGCTAGAAGCCCGTAGCAGCCACGTAAAACTTGCAACAACAAAGTAGAGGACGTCTAACTTGTTTTTGCAAGGCATGTTGTGATGTGATATGGTCAAGACGTGATGAGATATAAATTATTGTATGAGATGATCATGTTTTGTTAAAGTTATCAGCAACTGGCAGGAGCCTTATGGTTGTCTCTTTATTGCATAAGATGCAAGCGCTATATAATTGCTTTACTTTATCGCCATGCGATAGTAATAGTTGCAAAAGCAATAGTTGGCGAGACAACCATGTGAAGACACATTGATAGAGATCGAGATGATGGAGATAATGGTCTCATGCCGGTGACGATGGAGATCATGACGGTACTTTGGATATAGAGATCAAAGGCACAAGATGATGATGGCCATATCATGTCACATATTTTGATTGCATGTGATGTTTATCTTTCATGCATCTTATTTTGCTTAGTACGGTGTGATACGTCTCCAACGGTATCTATAATTTTTGACTGCTCCATGCTATTATATTATCTATTTTGGATGTTAATGGGCTTATTTTTACACTTTTATATTATTTTTGGGACTAACCTATTAACCGGAGGCCCAGCCCAAATTGTTGTTTTTTTTTGCCTATTTTAGAGTTTCGCCGAAAAGGAATATCAAACGGAGTCCAAACGGAATGAAACCTTCGGGAGCGTTATTTTGGAACAAATGTGATCCAGGAGACTTGGAGTGGACGTCAAGAATCAATCGAGAGGCCACGAGGCAGGGGGCGCGCCCTCCACCCTCGTGGGCCCCTCGTTGCTCCACCGACTACTTCTTCCTCCTATATATATCCATATACCCCCAAACATCCAGGAGCACCACGAAAACCTATTTCCACCGCCACAACCTTCTGTACCCAAGAGATCCCATCTTGGGTCCTTTTCCGGAGCTCCGCTGGAGGGGGCATTGATCACGGAGGGCCTCTACATCAACTCCATGGCCCCTCCGATGATGTGTGAGTAGTTTACTTCAGACCTTCGGGTCCATAGCTAGTATCTAGATGGCTTCTTCTCTCTCTTTGGATCTCAATACAAAGTTCTCCTCGATTCTCTTGGAGATCTATTCGATGTAATCTTCTTTTGCGGTGTGTTTGTCGAGATCCGATGAATTGTGGGTTTATGATCAAGTTTATCTATGAACAATATTTGAATCTCCTCTGAATTCTTTTATGTATGATTGGTTTATCTTTGCAAGTCTCTTTGAATTACCAGTTTGGTTTGGCCGACTAGATTGATCTTTATTGCAATGGGAGAAGTTCTTAGCTTTGGGTTCAATCTTGCGGTGCTCGATCCCAGTGACAGAAAGGGAACTGACACGTATTGTATTGTTGCCATCGAGGATAAAATGATGGGGTTTATATCATATTGCATGAGTTTACCCCTCTACATCATGTCATCTTGCTTAAGGGTTACTCTGTTCTTATGAACTTAATACTCTAGATGCATGCTGGATAGCGGTTGATGTGTGGAGTAATACTAGTAGATGCAGAATCGTTTCGGTCTACTTGTCTGGATTGATGACTATACATGATCATGCCTAGATATTCTCATAATTATTTGCTTTTCTATCAATTGCTCGACAGTAATTTGTTCACCCACCGTATACTTATGCTATCTTGAGAGAAGCCACTAGTGAAACCTATGGCCCCCGGGTCTATCCTCCATCATATAAGTTTCCAATCTATTTTTACTTTGCCTTTACTTTTTACTTTGCATCTTTATACCAAAAATACCAAAAAATATTATATCTATCAGATCTCACTCTCGTAAGTGACCGTGAAGGGATTGACAGCCCCTAATCGCGTTGGTTGCGAGTAGCTATCGCTTTGTGCAGGTACGAGGGACTTGAGCATGGGATCCTACTGGATTGATACCTTGGTTCTCAAAAACTGAGGGAAATACTTACGCTACTCGGCTGCATCATCCCTTCCTCTTCGAGGAAAACCAACGCAAGCTCAAGACGTAGCAAGAAGGATTTCTGGAGCCGTTGCCGGGGAGTCTACGCAAAAAGTCAACATACCAAGTACCCATCACAATCCCTATCTCTCGCATTACATTATTTGCCATTTGCCTCTTGTTTTCCTCTCCCCCCAATTCACCCTTGCCGTTTTATTCGCCCTCTCTCTCCCTATCCTCCCTCTCTATTTGCCTCTTTTTGCCCGTTGCTTTTTGTTTGCTCGTGTGTTAGATTGCTTGCTTGTCGCGATGGCTCAAGATACTACTAAATTGTGTGACTTCACCAATACCAATAATAATTATTTCCTTAGCACTCCGATTGCTCCTCTTACCGATGCTGAGTCTTGTCAAATTAATACTGCTTTGTTGAATCTTGTTATGAAAGATCAATTCGCCGGCCTTCCTAGTGAAGATGCCGCTACTCATCTGAATAGCTTCGTTGATTTATGTGATATGCAAAAGAAAAAAGATGTCAATAATGATGTTGTTAAATTGAAGCTATTTCCTTTTTCGCTTAGAGATCGTGCTAAAGCTTGGTTTTCGTCTTTGCCTAAGAATAGTATTGATTCATGGAACAAGTGCAAAGATGCTTTTATCTCTAAGTATTTTCCTCCCGCTAAGATCATCTCTCTTAGAAACGATATTATGAACTTTAAACAACTTGACCATGAACATGTTGCACAAGCTTGGGAGAGAATGAAATTAATGATACGTAATTGCCCTACTCATGGTTTGAAATTGTGGATGATCATACAAAATTTTTATGCTGGATTGAATTTTGCTTCTAGAAATCTTTTAGATTCGGCCGCGGGAGGCACTTTTATGGAAATCACTTTAGGAGATGCTACTAAACTCCTAGATAATATTATGGTTAATTATTCTCAATGGCATACTGAAAGATCTTCTAATAAAAAAGTGCATGCAATAGAAGAAATTAATGTGTTGAGTGGAAAGATGGATGAACTTATGAAATTATTTGCTACTAAGAGTGTTTCTTCTGATCCTAATGATATGCCTTTGTCTACTTTGATTGAGAATAACAATGAATCTATGGATGTGAATTTTGTTGGTAGGAATAATTTTGGTAACAATGCTTATAGAGGGAATTTTAATCCTAGGCCATATCCTAGTAACCCTTCTAATAATTATGGTAATTCCTACAACAAATCTTATGGAAATTATAATAATATGCCCTCTGAATTTGAGAATAGTGTTAAAGAGTTTATGAATTCATAAAAGAATTTTAATGCTTTTCTTGAGGAGAAATTGCTTAAAGTTGATGATTTGGCTAGAAACGTTGATAGAATTTCTCTTGAGGTTGATTCTTTAAAGCTTATATCTATTCCTCCTAAGCATGATATCAATGAGTCTCTCAAAGCCATGATAATTTCCATTGATGAGTGCAAGGAAAGAACCGCTAGGATGCGTGCTTCCAAAGATGCCTTTATTAAAGCGTGTTCCTCCAATACCCATGAAAATCAAGATGAATATCTAAAAGTTATTGATGTGTCCCCTATTAAATCTTTATTTTGCAATATTAATCTCGATGAAACTGAATATGATCTTCCTTTACCTAGAAGGTGTTCTAAAAATTCGGAGTATTTAGATCTTGATGATGAAATTGATGAAAGTGGGATTGAAAGAAATAAAAATCTAGATGTTGCTAAACCCACTATATTGGATTACAAGGAATTTAATTATGAAAGTTGCTCTTTAATTGATTGTATTTCCTTGTTGCAATCTGTGCTAAATTCTCCATATGCTTATAGTCAAAATAAAGCCTTCACCGAACATATTGTTGATGCCTTGATGCAATCTTATGAAGAAAAACTCGAGTTGAAAGTTTCTATCCCTAGAAAACTCTATGATGAGTGGGAACCAACTATTAAAATTAAAATTAAAGATCATGAGTTTTATGCTTTGTGTGATTTGGGTGCTAGTGTCTCTACTATTCCCAAGACTTTGTGTGATTTACTAGATTTCCGTAATTTTGATGATTGCTCTCTAAACTTGCATCTTGCGGATTACACTATTAAGAAACCTATGGGAAGGATTAATGATGTTCTTATTGTTGCAAATAGGAATTATGTGCCAGTATATTTCATTGTTCTTGATATAGATTGCAATCCTTCTTGCCCTATTATTCTTGATAGACCTTTCCTTAGAACGGTTGGTGCGATTATTGATATGAAGGAAGGGAATATTAGATTTCAATTTCCATTAAAAAAGGGCATGGAACACTTTCCAAGAAATAAAATAAAATTACCATATGAAACTATCATGAGAGCCACTTATGGATTGCCTACCAAAGATGGCAATACTTAGATCTATCCTCACTTTTATGCCTAGCTAGGGGCGTTAAACGATAGCGCTTGTTGGGAGGCAACCCAATTTTATTTTTATTCCTTGTTTTTTGCTCCTGCTTAATAATAAATAAATTATTTAGCCTCTGTTTTGGTTGTGTTTTTTGTGTTTAATTAGTGTTTGTGCCAAGTAGAACCGTTGGGAAGACCTGGGGAAAGTCTTGTTGAACTTGCTGTAAAAAACATAAACTTTAGCGCTCATGAGAACTGCTGTCATTTTTATTTGAAGAGTTATATTTAGTTAATTCTTTTTTAAGATGATTAATAGATAAATTCCTCACGTCCATCAATTTATTTTAGAATTTTTGGGGTTCCAGATCTTGCGCTAGCTACAGATTACTATAGACTGTTCTGTTTTTGACAGATTCTGTTTTTCGTGTGTTGTTTGCTTATTTTGATGAATCTATGGCTAGTAAAATAGTTTATAATCCATAGAGAAGTTGGAATACAGTAGGTTTAACACCAATATAAATAAATAATGAGTTCATTACAGTACCTTGAAGTGGTCTTTTGTTTTCTTTCGCTAAAGGAGCTCACGAGTTTTCTATTTTGAGTTTTGTGTTGTGAAGTTTTCAAGTTTTAGGTGAATTCTTTTGATGGATCATGGAACAAGGAGTGGCAAGAGCCTAAGCTTGGGGATGCCCATGGCACCCCCAAGATAATCCAAGGACACCAAAAAGTCAAAGCTTGGGGATGCCCCGGAAGGCATCCCCTCTTTCGTCCACTTCCATCGGTAATTTACTTGGAGCTATATTTTTATTCACCAACATGATATGTGTTTTGCTTGGAGTGTCTTGTATTATTTGTGTCTTTGTGTCTTAGTATGCCACAATCATCCTTGTTGTACACACCTTTTGAGAGAGCCATACATGAATTAAAATTTGATAGAATACTCTATGTGCTTCACTTATATCTTTTGAGCTAAGTAGTTTTGCTCTATGTGCTTCACTTATATCTTTTGAGCTAAGTAGTTTTGCTCTATGTGCTTCACTTATATCTTTTGAGCTAGATAATTTTGCTCTATGTGCTTCACTTATATCTTTTGAGCGTTATAATTTTTCTCTATGTGCTTCACTTAGATCTTTTAGAGCACGGTGGTGGATTTGTTTTAAAGAAACTATTGATCTCTCATGCTTCACTTAAATTATTTTGAGAGTCTCTTAATAGCATGGTAATTTGCTTAATAATAATATGCTTGGTATTCAAGATTTGTGAAACTTTCTTTTGAGTGTGTTGAATACTAAGAAAAGATTGAAGCATGATAATTGTTTTGAGATATGGAGGTGATAATATTAAAGTCATGCTAGTTGAGTAGTTGTGAATTTAAAGAATACTTGTGTTAGAGTTTGTGATTCCCGTAGCATGCACGTATGGTGAACCGTTATGTAACGAAGTCGGAGCATGATTTGTTTATTGATTGTCTTCCTTATGAGTGGCGGTCGGGGACGAGCGATGGTCTTTTCCTACCAATCTATCCCCGTAGGAGCATGCGCGTAATACTTTGCTTTGATAACTTCTAGATTTTTGCAATAAGTATATGAGTTCTTTATGACTAATGTTGAGTCCATGGATTATACGCACTCTCACCCTTCCACCTTTGCTAGCCTCTCTAATACCGCGCACCTTTCGCCGGTATCATACACCTACCATATACCTTCCTCAAAACAGCCACCATACCTACCTATTATGGCATTTCCATAGCCATTCCGAGATATATTGCCATGCAACTTTCCACCATCTAGTTCATCATGACACATTCCATCATTGTCATATTGCATATCCCGGTACACCGCCGGATGCATTCACATAGAGTCATATTTTGTTCTAAGTATCGAGTTGTAATTGTTGAGTTATAAGAAAAATAAAAGTGTGATGATCATCATTATTAGAGCATTGTCCCAGTGAGGAAAGAATGATGGAGACTATGATTCCCCCATAAGTCGGGATGAGACTCCGGACGAAAAAAAAGAGGCCAAAGAAGCCCAAATAAAAAGAGGCCATAAAAAAAGATAAAAGGCCCAAACAAAAAAAAATAAATAAAAAAATGAGAGAAAAAGAGAGAAGGGACAATGTTACTATCCTTTTACCACACTTATGCTTCAAAGTAGCACCATGATCTTCATAGTAGAGAGTCTCTCATGTTATCACTTTCATATACTAGTGGGAATTTTCATTATAGAACTTGGCTTGTATATTCCAATGATGGGATTCCTCAAAATTGCCCTAGGTCTTCATGAGCAAGCAAGTTGGATGCACACCCAATTAGTTTCCTTTTGAGCTTTCATATACTTATAGCTCTAGTGCATCCGTTGCATGGCAATCCCTACTCACTCACATTGATATCTATTGATGGGCATCTCCATAGCCCGTTGATACGCCTAGTTGATGTGAGACTATCTTCTCCTTTTTGTCTTCTCCACAACCACCATTCTATTCCACCTATAGTGCTATATCCATGGCTCACGCTCATGTATTGCGTGAAGATTGAAAAAGTTTTGAAAAAGTTAGAGTATGAAACAATTGCTTGGCTTGTCATCGGGGTTGTGCATGATTTAAATACTTTGTGTGGTGAAGATGGAGCATAGCCAGACTATATGATTTTGTAGGGATAACTTTCTTTGGCCATGTTATTTTGAGAAGACATAATTGCTTTGTTAGTATGCTTGAAGTATTATTATTTTTATGTCAATATAAACTTTTGTCTTGAATCTTTCTAATCTGAATATTCATACCACAATTAAGAAGATTTGCATTGAAATTATGCCAAGTAGCACTCCGCATCAAAAATTCTCTTTTTATCATTTACCTACTCGAGGTCGGGCAGGAATTAAGCTTGGGGATGCCTGATACGTCTCCAACGTATCTATAATTTTTGATTGCTCCATGCTATATTATCTACTGTTTTGGACTATATTGGGCTTTATTTTCCACTTTTATATTATTTTTGGGACTAACCTATTAACCGGAGGCCCAACCTAGAATTGCTGTTTTTTGCCTATTTCAGTGTTTCAGATAAACGGAATATCAAATGGACTCCAAACGGAATAAAATCTTCGGGAACGTGATTTTCTCACCGAACGTGATCCAGGAGACTTGGACCCTGCTCCAAGGAACAAAAGAGGTGGTCACGAGGGTGGGGGCGCCCCCCTAGGGCGCGCCCCCTGCCTCGTGGGCCCCTCGTTGCTCCTCCGGCGTACTTCTTCCTCCTATATATACACACGTATCCCCAAACGATCAGAACAGGAGCCAAAAACCTAATTCCACCGCCGCAACTTTCTGTATCCACGAGATCCCATATTGGGGCCTGTTCCGGAGCTTCGCCGGAAGAGGGCTGTCATCACGGAGGGCTTCTACATCATCCTAGCCTCTCAGATGAAGTGTGAGTAGTTTACCTCAGACCTTCGGGTCCATAGTTAGTAGCTAGATGGCTTCTTCTCTCTCTTTGAATATCAATACAAAGTTCTCCCCCTCTCTTGTGGAGATCTATTTGATGTAATCTTCTTTTTGCGGTGTGTTTGTTGAGACCGATGAATTGTGGGTTTATGATCAAGTCTATCTATGAATAATATTTGAATCTTCTCTGAATTCTTTTATGAAAGATTGGTTATCTTTGCAAGTCTCTTCGAATTATCCGTTTGGTTTGGCCAACTAGATTGGTAGTTCTTGCCATGGGAGAAGTGCTTAGCTTTGGGTTCGATCTTGCGGTGTCCTTACCCAGTGACAGAAGGGGCAGCAAGGCACGTATTGTATCGTTGCCATCGAGGATAACAAGATGGGGTTTATTTCATATTGCATG
>NC_053022.1:550210319-550297122 GCF_003073215.2 Triticum urartu
CCTTATCAGTAACACAGATAGGTGAAGTAGCAAAAGCAGGATCGGGTTTCATTCTAGCATTAAGAGACTGTTGCTTCCATTTAGCTAATAATTTCTTAAGATCATATCTATCATTGCAAGCAAAGATTTCTCTAGCAGCTTCTTCATTCATAACATAACCATTAGGAACAACAGGCAATACATAATCATTGGGAGAACCTTCATCATCACTATCATCAATAATAGGATCTTCAGTAATTTCATTCCCCCTAACTCTAGCAAGTTGTTCATCAAGAAATTCACCTAATAGCAAAGTAGTATCACGCACAGAAGTAGTTTCATCATCCATAGTAGAAGTGGCATCATAAATAACATGCGACATATCAGAATTCATAGCAGTAGCAGGTTTAGGTGTCGCAAGTTTACTAATAACGGAAGGAGAATCTTGTGCAGAGCTAGATGGCAGTTCCTTACCTCCCCTCGTAGTTGAGGGCAAAATAGTAGTTCTGTCGTCTTTCAAGTTCTTCATAGTGATCAACAGATATAAATCCCAAGTGACTCAGAGAATAGAGCTATGATCCCCGGCAACGGCGCCAGAAATTAGTATTGATAACCCACAAGTGTAGGGGATCGCAACAGCTTTCGAGGGTAAAGTATTCAACCCAAATTTATTTATTCAACACAAGGGGAGCCAAAGAATATTCTTGAGTATTAGCAGTTGAGTTGTCAATTCAGCCACACCTGGATAACTTAGTATCTGCAGCAAAGTATTTAGTAGCAAAAGTGGTATGATAATAAAGGTAACGGTAGCAGAAGTAAAGATAATTGTTTTGGGGTTTTTGTAGTAGTTGTAACAGTAGCAAATGAAAAGTAAATAAGCGAAGAACAATATGTGAAAAGCTCGTAGGCAATGGATCAGTGATGGATAATTATGCTGGATGCGATTCCTCATGTAATAGCTATAACATAGGGTGACACAGAACTAGCTCCAATTCATCAATGTAATGTAGGCATGTATTCCATAAATAGTCATACGTGCTTATGGAAAAGAGCTTGCATGACATCTTTTGTCCTACCCTCTCGTGGCAGCGGGGTTCTAGCGAAAACTAAGGGATATTAAGGCCTCCTTTTAATAGAGAACCGGAACAAAGCATTAGCACATAGTTAATACATGAACTCCTCAAACTACGGTCATCACCGAGAAGTATCCCGATTATTGTCACTTCGGGGTTGTCAGATCATAACACATAATAGGTGACTATAGACTTGCAAGATAGGATCAAGAACACACATATATTCATGAAAACATAATAGGTTCAGATCTGAAATCATGGCACTCGGGCCCTAGTGACAAGCATTAAGCATAGCAAAGTCATAGCAACATCAATCTCAGAACATAGTGGATACTAGGGATCAAACCCTAACAAAACTAACTTGATTACATGGTAAATCTCATCCAACCCATCACCGTCCAGCAAGCCTACGATGGAATTACTCACGCACGGCGGTGAGCATCATGAAATTGGTGATGGAAGATGGTTGATGATGACGACGGCGACGAGTCCCCCTCTCTGGAGCCCCGAACGGACTCCAGATCATCCCTCCCGAGAGAGATTAGGGCTTGGCGGCGACTCCGTGTCGTAAAACACGATGAAACTTTCTCCTTGATTTTTTTCTCCCCGAACGTGAATATATTGAGTTGGGGTTGAGGTCGGTGGAGGTCCAGGGGGCCCACGAGATAGGGGGCGCGCCCTATAGGGGGGGCCCTGTCTCGTGGACAGGCCCTGGCCCCCTTGGTTATTTCTTTTTCCCATAAATTCTTATTAATTCCAAAAAGTGCCTCCGTGGATTTCCAGGTCATTCCGAGAACTTTTCTTTTCTACACATAAAACAACATCATGGCAGTTCTGCTGAAAACAGCGTCAGTCCGGGTTAGTTTCATTCAAATCATGCAAGTTAGAGTCCAAAACAAGGGCAAAAGTGTTTGGAAAAGTAGATATGTTGGAGACGTATCAAATCATTACATGCATATTTGTTTATCTATGTCCATTACAGAGTGTGCTGCAAAGATATACTACAGTTTTGATTAGCAGGATGACTTACTTCAAATGCAAAAGATCTCCAATAAGTAATAAGGGTCTTCCAGTCAGCTTCACTAATTCTGCTGTCACGTCTTTTCATAAGTTGTGCATCAGTGAGTGTAGCATCAAACTTGTACCTCTTTAAATCTGACTTCCAATCCTTCCATTTTATGTGTGAAGTGTTGATAACAAAGCTCAAAGCAGTTGAGTCCAGCTCATAAAATGCCTATTAAAATGAGAGAAAACAGGACACTCAGTTAGATGGCTTTAAAAAAGAGTGTGTAAGTTATAAATTATGCTCATTTCTACCTTCAAGGTCTCCCACACTAACAACTTTTTCTCTACATCAACATCTCGCCAATCTAACTCTGCAGGTGGTATATGCTTCCTCACCAAAGTACCAATGAAATTAGCAAATTCGGTTGCATCTGGCCCAACAGGCTGTCCATCCCCATTAAGTGGAATATGGATTTTGGGTTGATTCAGCCTTGCATATATGTTAGCCTTTCGAGTAATTTTCTTCCACCTTTCTTTTGACTACCATCACCATCAAGCTCATGAGTAATCTCTTCATGCAAGAAAATTAACATAGTCATACAACAATTCTAGCAAGTGACATTAGGTTAGAATATGAACAATTCTAGCAAGTGACATTAGGTTAGAATATGAACAATTCTAGCAAGTGACATTAGGCTACCTTTGGAAGGCTGATGCTCAGGATCAACATGATCTTGATCTTTTGATACCCTAGACCTCAAAACACGTCCTTCATTCGCGCTTACAGGTGCGCTGGAGGGTGCCTGCATAGATATATAGGTTAGTGTTGCAAGCTACATTTGCTTCCTTCAGGTAGAACATGAATGCGATGGAAGCTACATACCTTTCTTTTCTTTTTGGGGGCTTGGTTCTCTTCCATATCTTCCTTCATAGAAGCTCTTGTTGTTCATACCGCTGCTAGCCGTTTATCATCCTGTTCAATGGTCTTGCTGAAGGAAATATGCCCTAGAGGCAATAATAAATTCATTATTTATTTCCTTATATCATGATAAAAGTTTATTATTCATGCTAGAAATTGTATTAACCGGAAACATAATACATGTGTGAATACATAGAAAAACAGAGTGTCACTAGTATGCCTCTACTAGACTAGCTTGTTAATCAAAGATGGTTATGTTTCCTAACCATGGACGAAGAGTTGTCATTTGATTAACAGGATCACATCATTAGTTGAATGATCTGATTGACATGATCCATTCCATTAGCTTAGCACCCGATCGTTTAGTATGTTGCTATTGCTTTCTTCATGACTTATACATGTTCCTATGACTATGAGATTATGCAACTCCCGTTTTCCAGAGGAACACTTTGTGTGCTACCAAACGTCACAACGTAACTGGGTGATTATAAAGGAGCTCTACAGGTGTCTCCAAAGGTACATGTTGGGTTGGCGTATTTCGAGATTAGGATTTGTCACTCTGATTGTCGGAGAGGTATCTCTGGGCCCTCTGGTAATGCACATCACTTAAGCCTTGCAAGCATTGCAACTAATGAGTTAGTTGCGGGATGATGTATTACAGAACGAGTAAAGAGACTTGCCGGTAACGAGATTGAACTAGGTATGGGATACCGACGATCGAATCTCGGGCAAGTAACATACCGATGACAAAGCGAACAACGTATGTTGTTGTGCGGTCTGACCGATAAAAGATCTTCGTAGAATATGTAGGAGCCAATATGAGCATCCTGGTTCCGCTATTGGTTGTAAAGAGACTTGCCGGTAACGAGATTGAACTAGGTATTGGATACCGACGATCGAATCTCGGGCAAGTAACATACTGATGACAAAGGGAACAACGTATGTTGTTATGCGGTCTGACCGATAAAGATCTTCGTAGAATATGTAGGAGCCAATATGGGCATCCAGGTCCCGCTATTGGTTATTGACCGGAGACATGTCTCGGTCATGTCTACATTGTTCTCGAACCCGTAGGGTCCGCACGCTTAAGGTTTCAATGACAGTTATATTATGAGTTTATACATTTTGATGTACCGAAGGTTGTTCGGAGTCCCGGATGTGATCACGGACATGACGAGGAGTCTCGAAATGGTCGAGACATAAATATTGATATATTGGAAGCCTATGTTTGGATATCGGAAGTGTTCCGGGTGAAATCGGGATTTTACCGGAGTACCGGGAGGTTACCGGAACCCCCGGGAGCTAAATGGGCCTTAATGGGCCTTAGTGGAAGAAGAGAAGAGGCGGCCAGGGCTAGGGCTGCGCGCCCCTCCCCCCTAGTCCGAATAGGACAAGGAGAGAGGGGGGCGGCGCCCCCCCTCCTTCTCTCTCTCTCTTTTCCACCTCACGAATCCTATTCCAACTAGGATTGGGGGAGAAGTCCTACTCTCGGAGGGAGTAGGACTCCTCCTGGCGCGCCCTATGTTGGCCGGCCAGCCTTCCCCTCTTGAACCTTTATATACGGAGGCAGGGGCACCCCAGAGACACACAAGTTGATCCACGTGATCATATTCTTAGCCGTGTGCGGTGCCCCCTGCCACCATAGTCCTCGATAATATTGTAGCGGTGCTTAGGCGAAGCCCTGCGACAGTAGTACATCAAGATCGTCACCACGCCGTCGTGCTGACGGAACTCTTCCCCGACACTTTGCTGGATCGGAGTCCGGGGATCGTCATCGAGCTGAACGTGTGCTAAGAACTCGGAGGTGCCGTAGTTTCGGTGCTTGATCGGTCGGGCCGTGAGACGTACGACTACATCAACCAAACGCTTCCGTTGTCGATCTACAAGGGTACGTAGATCACACTCTCCCCTCTCGTTGCTATGCATCACCATGATCTTGCGTGTGCGTAGGAATTTTTTGAAATTACTACGAAACCCAACAGTGGTATCAGAGCCAGGTTTTATATGTTGATGTTATATGCACGAGTAGAACACAAGTGAGTTGTGGGCGATATAAGTCATACTGCTTACCAGCATGTCATACTTTGGTTCGGCGGGATTGTTGGACGAAGCGGCCCGGACCGACATTACGCGTACGCTTATGCGAGACCGGTTCTCCCGACGTGCTTTGCACATAGGTGGCTTGCGGGTGACAGTTTCTCCAACTTTAGTTGAACCGAGTGTGGCTGCGCCTGGTCCTTGCGAAGGTTAAAACAACACCAACTTGACATACTATCGTTGTGGTTTTGATTCCTAGGTAAGATTGGTTCTTGCTTAAGCCCATAGCAGCCACGTAAAACTTGCAAGAACAAAGTAGAGGACGTCTAACTTGTTTTTGCAGGACATGTTGTGATGTGATATGGTCAAAACATGATACTAAATTTTATTGTATGAGATGATGATGTTTTGTAACTGAGTTATCGGCAACTGGCAGGAGCCATATGGTTGTCGCTTTATTGTATGCAATGCAATCACGCTGTAATGCTTTACTTTATCACTAAGCGGTAGCGATAGTCGTGGAAGCATAAGATTGGCGATGTGACGACACATTGATATAGATCAAGATGATGGAGATCATGGTGTCATGCCGGTGACGATGGAGATCATGACGGTGCTTAGGAGATGGAGATCAAAGGCACAAGATGATGATGGCCATATCATGTCACTATTTTGATTGCATGTGATGTTTATCTTTTATACATCTATTTTGCTTAGTTGACGGTAGCATTTTAAGATGATCTCTCACTAATTATCAAGAAGTGTTCTCCCTGAGTATGCACCGTTGCGAAAGTTCTTCGTGCTGAGACACCACGTGATGATCGGGTGTGATAGGCTCTACGTTCAAATACAACGGGTGCAAAACAGTTGCACACGCGGAATACTCAGGTTATACTTGACGAGCCAAGCATATACAGATATGGCCTCGGAACACGGAGACCGAAAGGTCGAGCGTGAATCATATAGTAGATATGATCAACATAGTGATGTTCACCAATGAAACTACTCCATCTCACGTGATGATCGGACATGGTTTAGTTGATTTGGATCACGTGATCACTTAGAGGATTAGAGGGATGTCTATCTAAGTGGGATTCTTAAGTAATATGATTAATTGAACTTAAATTTATCATGAACTTAGTCCTGGTAGTATTTTGCAAATCATGTTGTAGATCAATAGCTCGCGTTGTTGCTTCCCTGTGTTTATTTTGATATGTTCCTAGAGAAAATTGTGTTGAAAGATGTTAGTAGCAATGATGCGGATTGGATCCGTGATCTGAGGTTTATCCTCATTGCTGCACAGAAGAATTATGTCATTGATGCACCGCTAGGTGACAGACCTATTGCAGGAGCAGATGCAGACATTATGAACGTTTGGCTAGCTCAATATGATGACTACTTGATAGTTTAGTGCACCATGCTTAATGGCTTAGAATCGGGACTTCAAAGACGTTTTGAACGTCATGGACCATATGAGATGTTCCAGGAGTTGAAGTTAATATTTCAAGCAAATACCCGAGTTGAGAGATATGAAGTCTCCAACAAGTTCTATAGCTAAAAGATGGAGGAGAATCGCTCAACTAGTGAGCATGTGCCCAGATTGTCTGAGTACTACAATCGCTTGAATCAAGTGGGAGTTAATCTTCCAGATAAGATAGTGATTGACAGAATTCTCTAGTCACCATCACCAAGTTAGTAGAACTTCATGATGAACTATGATATGCAAGGGATAACGGAAACGATTCCCAAGCTCTTCGTAATGCGGAAATTGATGAAGGTAGAAATCGAGAAAAACATCAAGTGTTGATGGTAGACAAGACCACTAGTTTCAAGAAAAGGGCAGAGGGAAGAAGGGGAACTTCAAAAAGAACAGCAAGCAAGTTGCTGCTCAAGTGAAGAAGCCCAAGTCTGATCCTAAGCCTGAGACTAAGTGCTTCTACTACAAAGGGACTGGTCACTGGAAGCGGAACTTCCCCAAGTGATTGGCGGATAAGAAGGATGGCAAAGTGAACATAAGTATATTTGATATACATGTTATTGATGTGTACTTTACTAGTGTTTATAGAAACCCCTCAGTATTTGATACTAGTTCAGTTACTAAGATTAGTAACTCGAAACGGGAGTTGCAGAATGAACAGAGGCTAGTTAAGGGTGAAGTGACGATGTGTGTTGGAAGTGGTTCCAAGATTGATATGATCATCATCGCACACTCCCTATAATTTCGGGATTAGTGTTGAACCTAAATAAGTGTTATTTGGTGTTTGCGTTGAGCATAAATATGATTTGATCATGTTTATTGCAATACGGTTATTCATTTAAGTAAGAGAATAAATTGTTGTTCTGTTTACATGAATAAAACCTTATGTGGTTACACACCCAATGAAAATGGTTCATTGGATCTCGATCGTAGTGATACACATATTCATAATATTGAAACCAAAAGATGCGAAGTTAATAATGATAGTGCAACTTATTTGTAGCACTGCCGTTTAGGTCATATTGGTGTAAAGCGCATGAAGAAACTCCATTGCTGATGGGCTTTTGGAATCACTTGATTATGAATCAGTTGATGCTTGCGAACCATGCCTCATGGGCAAGATGACTAAGACTCTGTTCTTCGGAACAATGGAGCGAGCAACAGATTTGTTGGAAATCATACATACTGATGTATGTGGTCCGATGAATATTGAGGCTCGCGACAGGTATCATTATTTTCTGATCTTCACAGATGATTTGAGCAGATATGAGTATATCTACTTGATGAAACACAAGTCTGAAACATTTGAAAAGTTCAAAGAATTTCAGAGTGAAGTGGAGAATCATCGTAACAAAAATGAAAGTTTCTACGATATGATCGCAGAAGTAAAATATTTGAGTTACGAGTTTGGTCTTCAATTAAAACAATGTGGAATAGTTTCACAAACTCATGCCACCTGGAACACCACAGCATAATGGTGTGTCCGAATGTCATAACCGTACTTTATTAGATATGGTGCGATCTATGATGTCTCTTACCGATCTACCACTATCGTTTTGGGGTTATGCATTAGAGACAGCTGCATTCACGTTAAATAGGGCACCATCTAAGTCCGTTGAGACGACACAATCTGAACTGTGGTTTGGCAAGAAACCAAAGTTGTCGTTTCTTAAAGTTTGGGGTTGTGATGCTTATATGAAAAAGTTTCATCCTAATAAGCTCAAACCCAAATCGGAGAAATATGTCTTCATAGGATACCCAAAGGAGACTGTTGGGTACACCTTCTATCACAAATCCGAAGGCAAGACTTTTGTTGCTAAATTCGGAGTTTTTCTAGAGAAGGAGTTTCTCTCGAAAGAAGTGAGTGGGAGGAAAGTAGAACTTGATGAGGTAACTGTACCTGCTCCCTTATTGGAAAGTAGTTCATCACAGAAATCTGTTCCTGTGACTACTACACCAATTAGTGAGGAAGCTAATGATGATGATCATGTAACTTCAGATCAAGTTACTACCGAATCTCGTAGGTAAACCAGAGTGATATCCGCACCAGAGTGGTACGGTAATCCTGTTCTGGAAGTCATGTTACTAGACCATGACGAACTTGCGAAACTATGAGGAAGCGATGATGAGCCCAGATTCCGCGAAATGGTTTGAGGCCATGAAATCTGAGATATGATCCATGTATGAGAACAAAGTATGGACTTTGATGGATTTGCCCGATGATCGGCAAGCCATAGAAAATAAATGGATCTTCAAGAGGAAGACGGACGCTGATAGTAGTGTTACTATCTACAAAGCTAGAATTGTCGCAAAAGGTTTTCGACAAGTTCAAGGTGTTGACTACGATGAGAGTTTCTCACTCGTATCTATGCTTAAGTCTGTCCGAATCATGTTAGCAATTGCGCGTTTTATGAAATCTGGCAAATGGATAAACAAAACTGCATTCCTTAATGGATTTACTAAAGAAGAGTTGTATACGATGCAACTAGAAGGTTTTGTCGATCCTAAAGGTGTTAACTAAATATGCAAGCTCCAGCGATCCATCTATGGACTGGTGCAAGAATCTCGGAGTTGGAATATACGCTTTGATAAGTTGATCAAAGCATATAGTTTTATACAGACTTGCGGTGAAGCCTGTATTTACAAGAAAGTGAGTGGGAGCACTACAGCATTTCTGATAAGTATATGTGAATGACATATTGTTGATCGGAAATATTATAGAATTATTCTGCAAAGCATAAAGGAGTGTTTGAAAGGAGTTTTTCAAAGAAAGACTTCGGTTCGGTTAAGCTTCTACATATTGAGTATCAAGATCTATAGAGATAGATCAAGACGCTTGATAAGTTTTTCAATGAGTACATACCTTGACAAGATTTTGAAGTAGTTCAAAATGGAACAGTCAAGAAAAAGTTCTTGCCTGTGTTACAAGGTGTGAAGTTGAGTAAGACTCAAAGCCCGACCACGGCAGAAGATAGAAAGAGAATGAAAGTCATTCCCTATGCCTCAGTCATAGGTTCTATAAAGTATGCCATGCTGTGTACCAGATCTATTGTATACCATACACTGTGTTAAGAGAGGGAGTACAATAGTGATCTAGAGTAGATCAATGGACAGCGGTCAAATTATCCTTACTGGAATAAGGATATGTTTCTCGATTACGGAGGTGACAAAAGGTTCGTCGTAAAGGGTTACGTCGATGCAAGTTTTGACACTGATCCAGATGACTCTAAGTCTCAATCTGGATACATATTGAAAGTGGGAGCAATTAGCTAGAGTAGCTCCAGCAGAGCAATTGTTGACATAGAAATTTGCAAAATACATGGATCTGAATGTGGCAACCCGTTGACTAAACTTTTCTCACAAGCAAAACATGATCCACTTTTTGGGTCTTAATCACATAGCGATGTGAACTAGATTATGAATCTAGTAAACCCTTTGGGTGTTAGTCACATGGAGATGTGAACCAATCACATAAAGATGTGAACTATTGATGTTAAATCACATGGCGATGTGATCTAGATTATTGACTCTAGTGCAAGTGGGAGACTGAAGGAAATATGCCCTAGAGGCAATAATAAAGTTATTATTTATTTCCTTATATCATGATAAATGTTTATTATTCATGCTAGAATTGTATTAACCGGAAACATAATACATGTGTGAATACATAGACAAACAGAGTGTCACTAGTATGCCTCTACTTGACTAGCTCGTTAATCAAAGATGGTTATGTTTCCTAACCATGGACAAAGAGTTGTTATTTGATTAACGGGATCACATCATTAGAAGAATGATGTGATTGACATGACCCATTCCGTTAGCTTAGCACCCGATCGTTTAGTATGTTGCTATTGCTTTCTTCCATGACTTATACCATGTTCTATGACTATGAGATTATGCAACTCCCGTTTTCGGAGGAACACTTTGTGTGCTACCAACGTCACAACGTAACTGGGTGATTATAAAGGAGCATCTACAATGTCTCCAAAGGTACTTGTTGGGTTGGCGTATTTCGAGATTAGGATTTGTCACTCCGATTGTTGGAGAGGTATCTCTAGGCCCTCTCGGTAATGCACATCACTTAAGCCTTGCAAGCATTGCAACTAATAAGTTAGTTGCGGGATGATGTATTACGGAACGAGTAAAGAGACTTGCCGGTAACGATATTGAACTAGGTATTGTGATACCGACGATCGAATCTCGGGCAAGTAACATACTGATGACAAAGGGAAAAACGTATGTTGTTATGCGGTCTGACCTATAAAGATCTTCATAGAATATGTGGGAGTCAATATGAGCATCCAGGCTCCGCTATTGGTTATTGACCGGAGACATGTCTCTGTCATGTCTACATAGTTCTCGAACCCGTAGGGTCCGCACGCTTAAAGTTTCGGTGACGATTATATTATGAGTTTATACATTTTGATGTACCGAAGGTTGTTCGGAGTCCCGGATGTGATCACGGACATGACGAGGAGTCTCGAAATGGTCGAGACATAAAGATTGATATATTGGAAGCCTATGTTTGGATATCGGAAGTGTTCCGGGTGAAATCGGGATTTTACCGGAGTACCGGGAGGTTACCGGAACCCCCCGGGAGCTATATGGGCCTAAGTGGGCCTTAGTGGAAAAGAGAAGGGCAGCCCAAGATGGGCCGCGCGCCCCTCCCCTCCCTTGGTCCGAATAGGACAAGGAGAGGGGGCCGGCCCCCCTTCTCTCTTTTCCCCCCTCCGCGAATCCTATTCCAACTAGGATTGGGGGGGGAATCCTACTCCCAGAGGGAGTAGGACTCCTCCTGGCGCGCCTCTCCTAGGCCGGCCGCACCCCCCTGAGCCTTTATATACGGAGGCAGGGGCACCCCCAGAGAAAAGTTGATCCACGTGATCATATTCTTAGCCGTGTGCGGCCCCCTTCCACCATAGTCCTCGATAATATTGTAGCGGTGCTTAGGCGAAGCCCTGCGACAGTAGTACATCAAGATCGTCACCACGCCGTCGTGCTGACGGAACTCTTCCCCGACACTTTGCTGGATCGGAGTCCGGGGATCGTCATCGAGCTGAACGTGTGCTAGAACTCGGAGGTGCCGTAGTTTCGGTGCTTGATCGGTCGGGCCGTGGAGACGTACGACTACATCAACCAAACGCTTCCGTTGTCGATCTACAAGGGTACGTAGATCATACTCTCCCCTCTCGTTGCTATGCATCACCATGATCTTGCGTGAGCGTAGGAATTTTTTTGAAATTACTACGACGGGCCGTGGAGACGTACGACTACATCAACCAAACGCTTCCGTTGTCGATCTACAAGGGTACGTAGATCATACTCTCTCCTCTCGTTGCTATGCATCACTACGATCTTGCGTGAGCGTAGGAATTTTTTTGAAATTACTACAAAACCCAACACTTGCTTCTCGGTAGTTCATACTCTACCGCTTTCAGTTGTTCCTCCATGACCCCACCATCTTTAGCTCTTCCGTTTGCGCTTGCCATTTTTCCTCCTGCAAAAGACACACTATGTGAGTACATCGCTGAAAATACAAAAAATTAGAGGATCATACACAACACTTACTTTTTATCAATATCACGTGCTTTAAGAACTATTCTATCTATATCTGTCCTAGCAGAACCAATGCATCCATCCGCAACACTCACACGTATAGCAGCACATGGATCAGGCAACGTCACACGTAAAACATTACCGTTGTCATCTTTAAATTCTTCTATGTCATATAATGATGGAACAACAACAGTAGACCACTCAGCATCAATGGGATCTTCAACATAGTAAACTTGAGTTGCTTGTGTGTCTAATATGAAGGGCTCGTCTGATATTTTCTCACCGGTATTGAACAAATGCTTGAAATTCACAGAAGTGATTCCAAACTGATCAGTTTGCACCCATTCATCTTCTCCATGATTATCAACCCAGTCACATTTGAACAACACTACTTTCCCTTTATGTTGATAATTCAACTCAAGAATTTCCTTTATAATGCCATAATAGGTCTTGTTTCTTACACTAATATTGTCACCTTTTCCTTTTGCAAAGGATGTGGTTTGTGCAACAAGAGCTACTCCACTACTCTGAAATGAGCGGCCCTCATCATATGATTGTGTATGAAAGTCTACCCCATTTATAGTGTAGCTACTATACTTCATAGCAACCAAGTTTGGCTCTTTAGCTAATATTTTTATCTCATGAGGTGCTTCATCGCCCATTTCTGTCACCTGTGATTGTGAAATGCTATTGTTACTCTACAATGGGATGGAATTATATGTCTTATAGGTTGACAGTCACATGCCCACTTACGTGCAATTTAAACAACTCATGAAAGGTCTCGTAATGCACACGCTTGACTTCTCGATGACTTCGAACACCAATAGAAGAAAGGTAATCCATATGTTTGCTGCATATAGGTTATATTTATCAATTGACAAGGAGGAGAGAAATAACCTAATAGCAATACATAGTAGGGATATCTTACTCTAGGTATGGTTCTATGTTGTCATAATTGAACAAGACGTATCTGTGGGCTTGCAGCCAAGTTTAGTTATCTAACATCACCATGCACTTGCCAGCCAGCCCTTGACCAATGTTGTGGAAGAAAGGAGTTGTATCATCAACTTCCATATCCAAACCTCCATCATTCCTAGCTCGATTCAACTGACTCTCATCATCCAAATAGTGTGAGCAAAATGTCCAGCTCTCATCAAACAAATAGCCCTCTGCAATTGATCCTTCCACATGACTTCTGGTGTGGACATGTCCCTTGAGCTTTCCTATATACCTCTCTACAGCCCACATGCTGCGAAAATGTACTGGACCAGCTATCATTGCTTGTGCTGGAAGATGAACCATCAAATGCACCATAATATCAAAAAATGATGGGAGGAATATGGCCTCAAAAAGGCTCAAGGTCTCAGCTATTTCATGCTGCAACCTTGCATGTCACTTATGCGAATAACCTATGAGTACATTCGCTTGAAAAATGTGCTCACACAAATCAGTACCGCACTCACTCTTTCTGGTAATGTTCTTCTCACTGCAAGTGGCAGCAAGTCTTGCAAAAGGACATGGTTGTCATGGCTCTTTAGCCCAGTTATCCTTTTCTCCTTAACATGCACATTACGGCGTATGTTAGATGCATAACCATTAGGAAACATGGCATTTTTAAATACTTTGCAAAATGTCCTCTGCTGATCAGATTCCATTGTGTAAGGTGCCGGAGGAAAAAAAAAACTTCATCATCATCAAGATCAATAGGTTGAAGATCCTTTCTAATATTGAGTGCTTGAAGGTCATATCGAGAATTAATATTATCCTTGGTTTTTCCATTGACTGCCAACAAAGTGTTAACTATGTTCTCACACACATTTTTTTCTATGTGCATGATATCAAAGTTATGATGCATCTTCAAATCCTTCCAATATGGTAGTTTAAACCAAATAGACTTTCTTTTCCAAATGATCAGTGGATCCCCGTTCTTGCGTTTCTTAGTTCTAGGCTTCTTTGTTATAGGATCCTTCCCAAACTTGGTTTGCATATTTTCTGTCAGCTCTAAGATTTGCCTACCGGAAAGTGGAACGGGTGCTATCCCACATTCTATGTCACCAAATGTGCATGTATCATACCTCAAGGGGTGATCTGCACGTAAGAACCTACGATGCCCCATATAGCAAGTCTTGCTACCATTTTTTAGCCTAAGAGAACATAATTGAGAGTGGCATTCAGGGCAAGCTCCTTCTCCAAAGGAAGCACATGCAACCAAAGACCCAAGACCCGGTTTATCCATAATTGTGCATATTATGGCAGCATGCAACTGAAAATACTCTCCAGTTGAAGCATCATAGGTCCTAACACCATCAAGAAACATATCTGCCATATCATAAACTAGTGGCTCAAGATAGACATCAATATCACTACCAGGAGAATTTCTGCCAGGAATCAACAGTGATAGGATGAAATTTGATTGCTTCATAATCATCTAGGGTGGAAAGTTATAAGGAATAAATAATACTGGCCAAATGTTATAGCTGAGATTCATGGATCTAAATGGATTAAAACCATCGGCACATACTACAAGCTTAAGATTTCTGCTGTCTTTTGCAAACTCTTTATTTTTTTTCATCAAAATCTTTCCAAAGGAGGGAATCTTTAGGATGCCTAATCGAGCCATTTTGTGTGCGCTCTTCTGCATGCCATCTTGTGAGAGCCACAGTTCTGGAACACACAAACAACCTTTGAAGCCTCTTCTTTATTGGGAAGTAACGAAGAACCTTCTTAGGAACCTTGTGGACATGTTTCCCATCTGCACTCTTCCTTTCAGATTTCCATCTTGAAGCCTTACATTCTGGGCATGAATTGGCATTGTTCTTCCAAAATAGAATGCAATCATTTTCACATGCATGGATATTAACATACCCAAGTCCTAGGCATTTGACTAGTTTTTTTAGCTTCATTGGAGTTTTTGGGTATTGCGGACTGAGGGTAAGCATCTTTTAGTAGATCTAACAGCAGATCATAACTTCTATCAGACCACCCTCCAAGCAGTTTGTTGTGAAGAAGTCTCACTAGGAAACGAAGCTTTGAGAAATTCTTACAGCCTGGATATAGCTCTTGTCTAGAATCAGCTTCAAGTTTGTGGAGAGATTCTAGAAAAGAATCATCCTGATCTAAACCACTATCATCTTCAAGATCTCCCCCTTTATCCAAACCAGCAGCAAGATCTCTTAGCAAATCAGATATCTCATCGCCCTCATCCCTATCGTCACCCTCATCTAGATTTGGAGGAATGGAAGAAGAAGAGACACGTTCTCCATGAAACATCCACTGTTTGTAGCCATCTACAAATCCCTCGCATACCAGGTGCTCACGGACTTCAGACTCGTCTCTCCAGTACAAGTTCACATAGTTTTTGCAAGGACATAAGATTTTATTCTCAACCGATGATTTATTAAATGCATAGAGGCCCATTCATCCAACCTTTATCCATGGTATCTTAGCTTCACAACTGGTTACTACCAAGTCAACACTAAATCCTGAACAAATAATATCAAAACCAGAGAATGCAAGGAATCAATTTAAGTACTGTAAATAAATGGCGCGGAAAAGAAACAAAGAATCATAGAACCAATTCAGTGGTAGTACACACAATAAAGGCAGATACGACCATAAATAAAATGGATCAAAGCTGTGGTTGACTCACCAACTGGTGGAGGATGCAGCGACAAGCACGGGAGGGGGATCGCTGCACCGCTGCTGGAAGCTGAGTCGTTGGCAGCAAGAATCCTAATAACCAAAATAATTAGACAATATAAAAGTCAGTGTCAAACATGAGGAGGCATCTCTACATATTCATGACATCCACACATATGGAGAGCCTCTGGACTCGAGTGTGGAAGAGAAACTCACCTAGTGGTTGCAGCAAATATTCTACATCTTCTCTTTGTCGGCTCAATGTTACCAGCAGTGCTCCTCTATGTTACCTGTAGAAAAAACAAGACAGATGAACAAGTAGACTACAACTTTTGAGATGATGTGCTTTATATATTTACAGCTCTCTGCCATGTTTTCTTTCACTTCAAAATCTACTTCGGTAAACAAAAGAGAAACTCAAGTTTAAAATTTATGTTACTAAAATTTAGGTATAACATTAGGTCAGTTAAGTTGTATGTTTTCAGAGACTCCAGTTTTTTGGATGTATGTCCGAGTTGCATGTTTTAAAAGGAAACATGATTCTAAAAGTAAAGATGATGCTTTTTAATGAAGTAATACATACTGTTGGCAAGGTCAATCCATATGCATGAAAATATTTAGCTCCTCAGCGCTCTTTTTGTGTATTAACTTTATAGCTAAACTCTTCTTCATTTGTCTTCAGATCATCTAGACAAGAAAACTCGATACCGATGACTACAAATTCCTTTCTATCGGGATAGTGGAATTAAAGGCCAGAACTGCAATGAAAAAAAACAAAATTTGCACACAACAGCTCAACTTCTAGAATTAGTTCATATTGCTACCACCAAGCTTCTACTTTGTTCATTGATTAGCACATTTTCTGCCTGCATAGTATCTCACAATCAGACTAGCTGCAGTACACATCAAACTGGAGAAGAAAAGCAAGAGGTGTAGCCGTTCCCTACTGCCGGAGCTCCCTGTTCCCCACCAGCCCACTCTCACAACAAAGCCTAAAGAGAGAGGGGGGAGGGGGGAGGGAGGTAAAGACAGAGAGGGAAGAGTTGTACCTCAGCCACATCGACCATTGCCGCTGCCGCTGCGTATCTTTGAGAGCTGGATGGTGGAGATGGGGGAGGTCAGTCCAGGGAGGGTGGCTTTCCGCTTCCCAAGATGCTCACACGCCTACTGCTGGTTGGAGAGAGGCGCCTAGAGAGAGAGAGAACTAGGGCATGGGGCCGGCGGTGGAGAGACAGGACGGCGTTGGGCGACGTTGACGGGGCAGGACGGCGTGGGGCGGCGCTACAGAGGGAGGGCGGCGGTGGAGCGGCGCCGTAGAGGGAGGGCGGCGTGGGGCGATGGTGGAGCGGTGCTACAGAGGAAGGGCGACGTGGGGCGGCGGTGGGACGGCATGGGGCGGCAGTGGGACAGCGTGGGATCGACCGGCGGGAGCACTGGCAGGGTGCGTGGGGAACGAATAGATCGAGCTAGGGATTTGGTTGTCCTGTATGTGCACGTGCGAGGGGAACGAAGGAGATTGGGTTTTGGGGGTAAAATGTTCGCGGGTTGGGCCGTTTATTGGCGCTAAAATTTGGCCGTACCCGCGCGCGGCCCAGTTAGCTTCAGAATGTCGGTCGGCATTATTTACCGACCGATAGTCCATGGGACATAAAGGATTTCCCGACCGACTGTTTGATGATATATGTTATAGCATTCCCGACCAACAGTGTGTAACTGAACAGATGTTTCCTGACCCACAGTCCGTTAGAAATTTTTCTGACATATTGTCGGTCGGCAATGGTGACTTTTTCCCAACACACGCCGGTAGGGAATTTTGGTGCATGGTGTAGTGAAAAGAGAGAAGGGACAATGTTACTATCCTTTTTCCACACTTGTGCTTCAAAGCAGCACCGTGATCTTCATGATAGAGAGTATCCTATGTTGTCACTTTCATATACTAGTGGGAATTTTTCATTATAGAACTTGGCTTGTATATTCCAATGATGGGCTTCCTCAAAATGCCCTAGGTCTTCGTGAGCAAGCAAGTTGGATGCACACCCACTTAGTTTCTTTGGTTGAGCTTTCATATATTTATAGCTCTAGTGCATCCGTTGCATGCCAATCCCTACTCCTCTCATTGACGTCAATTGATGGGCATCTCCATAGCCTATTAATTAGCCGCGTCAATGTGAGACTTTCTACCTTTTTGTCTTCTCGCATAACCCCCATCATTATACTTTATTCCACCCATAGTGCTATATCCATGGCTTGCGCTCATGTATTGCGTAAGGGTTGAAAAGGCTGAAGCGCGTAAAAAAGTATGAACCAATTGCTCGGCTTGTCATCGAGGTCATGCATGATGAGAACGTTTTGTGAGATGAAATTGAAGCATGGCCTAACTATATGATTTTGTAGGGATAAGCTTTCTTGGGCTATGTTATTTTGATAAGACATAATTGCTTGGTTAGCATGTTTGAAGTATTATTGTTTTTATGTCAACATTAAGCTTTTATCTTCAATCTTTCAGATCTAAATATTCATGCCACAATAAAAATAATTACATTGAAAATCATGCTAAGAAGCATTCCACATCAAAAATTCTGTTTTTATCATTTACCTACTCGAGGACGAGGAGGAATTAAGCTTGGGGATGCTTGATACGTCTCCAACGTATCTATAATTTTTTATTGCTCCATGCTATTATATTATCTGTTTTGGATGTTCAATGGGCTTTATTATACACTTTTATATTATTTTGGGGACTAACCTATTAACCGGAGGCCCAGCACAAATTGTTATTTTTTTTGCCTATTTCAGTGTTTCAAAGGAAAGGAATATCAAACGGAGTCCAAACGGAATGAAACCTTCGGGGGCGTGATTTTTGGAACAATCATGATCCAGAGGACTTGGAGTGGACATCAAGCAATCAACGAGGAGGCCACGAGGCAGGGAGGTGCGCCTGCCCCCCCTGGGCGCACCCCCACCCTTGTCGGCCCCTCATAGCTCTCCTGACCGACCTCTTTCGCCTATATATAGTCATATACCCTGGAAACATCAGAACAGGAGCCAAAACCCTATTTCCACCGTCGCAACTCTCTGTACCCGTGAGATCCCATCTTGGGGCCTTTTCCGACGCTCCGCCGAAGGGGGCATTGATCATGGAGGGCTTCTACATCAACACCATAGCCTCTCCGATGATGTGTGAGTAGTTTACCTCAGACCTTCGGGTCCATAGTTATTAGCTAGATGGCTTCTTCTCTCTCTTGGGATCTCAATACAAAGTTCTCCTCTATTCTCTTGGAGATCTATTTGATGTAATCTTCTTTTGCAGTGTGTTTGTCAAGATCCGATGAATTGTGGGTTTAAGATCAAGATTATCTATGAATAATATTTGAATCTCCTCTAGATTCCTTTATGTATGATTGGTTATCTTTGCAAGTCTCTTCGAATTATCAGTTTGGTTTGGCCTACTAGATTGATCTTTCTTGCAAAATGATGATTGGCATTTTGGTTCTTAGGACATTCTGATTCTGAGTACTTTGTAGAGCTTCAAAGAATCTTGAAAAATTAATATTCTTTTCACAAGCAATGTAGTCCAATTTTTTATGCACACTGCACATATCATATGTTGGTTCATACTATTTTATCTTAATCCATTCATACTTAAAAATAGTCTATTGAAGTCATTACGAATTCCCAACCCTAGCCACCCCTCCTCCTCACCCACCTCTCCCCTTCCTTGCCGCCGCCTGAGGCAGCCGTCGGGCAAGCTCGGGGCGCCAAGGATGGTGGCGGCAGGGCCTCGGTTGCCCTGCCTCTATGTGGGGAACCCTGGATCTGGAGCGGTGGCTCCATTGGCAAGGCACGGCCGGCTAGCAGCCGTGCGGGCGGTGGATCTGGCGTCCCGGTCGCGCGGGCGGCGGAATCCGGTGGTCGTTGGCGGCCGCCGGCGGCTTCTGCGGTGGCTAGTGCACGCGATATGGCGCCTCCCCTCCTCCCCTGTTCGGTGTGCGGGCCAGCCTGGCCGGGCCACACTTCCTTTGGTCGCCGGTTCTGTACAGGAGTGATGTCGCTTAAAGCTACGTCGGTATTTCCCCAAAGAGGAAGGGATGATGCAGCACAGCGGCGGTAGGTATTTCCCTCAGATGTGAAACCAAGGTTATCGAACCAATAGGAGAACCAAGCAACACAACGTAAACAGCACCTGCACACAAATAACAACACCTCACAACCCGACGTGTTAAAGGGGTTGTCAATCCCTTTCGGGTAACGAACGTGAGAGATATAAATATTGGCAGATTGGTTGATAAATAAGATAAATTGTAGCAAGGTATTTTTGGGTTTTTGGTTTAGTAGATCTGAAAATAAAAGCAAAGGCAAATAGATCGCAAAGGAAAATATATGAGAAAGAAGACCCGGGGGCCGTAGGTTTCACTAGTGGCTTCTCTCGAGAAAAATAGCATTGGTGCGTCAACAAATTACTATTGGGCAATTGATAGAACTTCAAATAATCATGACGATATCCAGGCAATGATCATTACATAGGCATCACGTCCAAGATTAGTAGACCGACTCCTGCCTGCATCTACTACTATTACTGCACACATCGACCGCTATCCAGCATACAACTAGTGTATTAAGTTCATGGAAAAACGGAGTAATGCATTAAGAACGATGACATGATGTAGAAAAGATCCGTTTATCTATGGCGTTAGATATGGATCTCGTCGTTTTATCCTTAGTGGCAATGATACATACGTGTCGGTTCCCCTTCTGTCACTGGGATCAAGCACCGTAAGGTCGAACCCACTACCGGACACCTCTTCCCATTGCAAGATAAATAGATCAAGTTGACTAAATAAAACCCAACATCGGAGAAGAAATGCGAGTCTATAAGCAATCATGCATATAAGATATCAAAGAAACTCAAATAACTTTCATGGATATAAGAAGATAGATCTGATCATAAACTCAAAGTTCATCGGATCCCAACAAACACACCGCAAAAGGAGTTACATCATATGGATCTCCAAGAGACCATTGTATTGAGAATCAAGAACGATAGAGAAATCCATCTAGCTACTAACTACAGACCCGAAGGTCTACAAGGAACTACTCACGCATCATCGGAGAGGCACCAATGGAAGTGGTGAACCCCTCCGTGATGGTGTCTAGATTGGATCTGGTGTTTCTGGACTCTGCGGTGGCTGGATGAATATTTCATCAAATCCCCTATGGTTTCTGGAAAATTGGGGTATTTATCGAGCAAAGAGGTGGTTCGGGGGGCACCCGAGGTGGGCACAACCCACCAGGGCGCGCCTGTGCCTCCTGGCACGCCCTGGTGGGTTGTCCTCTCCTCGGAACTCCCCCCAGGTGCCACCAGGGCCCATAGTGTTCCTTCTGGCCCAAAAAAATCTCCAAAAAGTTTCGCGGTGTTTGGGATCCGTTCGATATTGATTTCCTGTGATGTAAAAAGCATGCAAAAAACAGAACTGGCACTTGGCACTATGTAAATAGGTTAGTACAAAAAATGATATAAAATGATTATAAAACATCCAAGATTGATAATAAAATAGCATGGAACAATCAAAAATTATAGATACATTGGAGACGTATCAAGGAGGCGCTCCTAGTGGCGGCGATCTAGTTCGGGCATGGTCGGCCGTGTCGACGGCGACGCCGGAGGGCGCCGTTCGCCTCCTTGGAGGCTCCGGTATGGAGTGATCCCCTCACTTACCCTTCCCCTAGGTCTCTTGGGTGAAAGCCCTAACTTTGTTGGGCGGCGACGGCGCTCACGACGTCGTTCCCTTCTTGAAGGCGCCGCTTTGGGAACCTTGGGGCTGCGTGGAGCTTGTGGGTGGTGGGCGATGGCGGTGGTGCGTGTTGGGGAACGTAGTATTTCAAAATTTTCCTACGATCACGCAAGATCTATCTAGGAGAAGCATGGCAACGAGCGGGAGAGTGTGTCCACGTACCCTCGTAGACCGGAAGCGGAAGCATTTAGTAACGCGGTTGATGTAGTCGAACGTCTTCGCGATCCAACCGATCCTAGCACCGAACGTACGGCACCTCCGCGTTTAGCACACGTTCAGCTCGATGACATCCCATGAACTCTTGATCCAGTTGAGTGTTGCGGGAGAGTTTCGTCAGCACGACGGCGTGGTGACGGTGATGATGAAGTTACCGGCGCAGGGCTTTGCCTAAGCACTGCAATAATATGACCGAGGTGTGTAACTGTGGAGGGGGGGGGTACTGCACATGGTTAGGAACAATTGATCTGTGTCCAAGAGGTGCCCTCCCCACGTATATAAAGGAGGGAGAGGGAGGATGCGGCAGGCCTAGGAGGAGGAGGCGCGCCAAGGGGGAGTCCTACTCCTAGTGGGAGTAGGACTCCCCTTTCCTAGTAGGAGTAGGACAAGGGGGGAAGGGAAGGAGAGAAAGAGAAGGAAGGAGGGGGCACCGCCCCTCCCCCTTAGTCCAATTCGGACTAGGCTTGGGGGCGCGCGGCCCAGCCCTAGGCAGTCTCTCTCTCTCCCCCCTAAATCCCAATAAGGCCCATATACTCCCCGAGGGGTTCCGGTAACCTCCGGTACTCCGGTATTTATCCGGTGACCCCCGGAATCCTTCCGGTGTCCGAATATAACCTTCCAATATATCATTATTTATGTCTTGACCATTTCGAGACTCCTTGTCATGTCCGTGATCACATCCGGGACTCCGAACTACCTTTGGTGCATCAAAACACATAAACTCATAATACCGATTGTCATCGAACATTAAGCATGCGGACCCTACGGGTTCGAGAACTATGTAGACATGACCGAGACTCATCTCCAGTCAATAACTAATTGCGGAACCTGGATGCTCATTTTGGTTCCCACATATTCTATGAAGATCTTTATCGGTCAAACCGCATAACAACATACGGTGTTCCCTTTGTCATCGGTATATTACTTGCCCGAGATACGATCGTCGGTATCATCATACCTAGTACAATCTCATCACCAGCAAGTCTCTTTACTCATTCTGTAATACATCATCTCGTGACTAACTCATTAGTCGTTCGCTTGCAAGGCTTAATATGATGTGTATTACCGAGAGGGCCCAAAGATACCTCTCCGACACTCGGAGTGACAAATCCTATTCTCGATCTATGCCAACACCACAAACACCTTCGGAGACACCTGTAGAGCATCTTTATAATCACCCAGTTACGTTGTGATGTTTGATAGCACACAAGGTGTTCCTCTGGTATTCGGGAGTTGCATAATCTCATAGTCATAGGAACATGTATAAGTCATGAAGAAAGCAATAGCAGAAAAACTAAACGATCATATTGCTAAGATAACGGATGGGTCTTGTCCATCACATCATTCTCCTAATGATGTGATCTTGTTAATCAAATGATAACTCATGTCTATGGTTAGGAAACATAACCATCTTTGATTAACGAGCTAGTCTAGTAGAGGCATAATAGGGACACTCTGTTTCGTCTATGTATTCACACATGTATCAAGTTTCCGGTTAATACAATTCTAGCATGAATAAATCACATTTATCATGATGTATAAGGAAATATAAATAACAACTTTATTATTGCCTCTAGGGCATATTTCCTTGAGTCTCCCACTTGCAATAGAGTCAATAATCTAGATTACATAGTAATTATTCTAACACCCATGGAGTCTTGGTGCTGATCATGTTTTGCTCGTGGAAGAGGTTTAGTCAACGGGTCTGCGACATTCATATCCGTATGTATCTTGCAGATTTGTATGTCTCCCTCCTTGACTTGATCGCGGATGGAATTGAAGCGTTTCTTGATGTGCTTGGTTCTCTTGTGAAACCTGGATTCCTTCGCCAAGGCTATTGCTCCAGTGTTGTCACAAAAGATTTTCATTGGACCCGATGCACTAGGTATTACACCTAGATCGGATATGAACTCCTTCATCCAGACTCCTTCATTTGCTGCTTTCGAAGCAGCTATGTACTCCACTTCACACGTAGATCCCGCCACGACGCTCTGCTTGGAACTGCACCAACTGACAGCTCCACCGTTCAACAAAAATACATATACGGTTTGTGACTTAGAGTCATCCGGATTAGTGCCAAAGCTTGAATCGATGTAACCGTTTACGACAAGCTCTTTGTCACCTGCATAAACGAGAAACATATCCTTTGTCCTTTTCAGGTACTTTAGGATGTTTTTGACCGCTGTCCAGTGATCCATTCCTGGATTACTTTGGTACCTCCCTGCTAAACTTATAGCAAGGCACACATCAGGTCTGGTACACAACATTGCATACATGATAGATCCTATGGCTGAGGCATAGGGAATGACTTTCATTTTCTCTCTATCTTCTAAAGTGGTCGGACATTGAGTCTTACTCAACTTCACACCCTGTAACACAGGCAAGAACCCTTTATTTGACTGATCCATTTTGAACTTCTTCAAAACTTTATCAAGGTATGTGCTTTGTGAAAGTCCAATTAAGTGTCTTGATCTATCTCTATAGATCTTGATGCCCAATATATAAGCAGCTTCACCGAGGTCTTTCATTGAAAAATTCTTATTCAAGTATCCTTTTATGCCATCCAGAAATTCTATATCATTTCCAATCAACAATATGCCATCCACATATAATATCAGAAATGCTACAAAGCTCCCACTCACTTTCTTGTAAATACAGGCTTCTCCAAAAGTCTGTATAAAACCATATGCTTTGATACCTCATCAAAGCATATATTCCAACTCTGAGATGCTTGCACTAGTCCATAGATGGATCGCTGGAGCTTGCACACTTTGTTAGCACCTTTAGGATCGACAAAACCTTCTGGTTGCATCATATACAACTCCTCTTTGAGGTATCCATTAAGGAATGCAGTTTTGACATCCATTTGCCAGATTTCATAATCATAAAATGCGGGAATTGCTAACATGATTCGGATAGACTTAAGCATCGCTACGAGTGAGAAAGTCTCATCGTAGTCAACTCCTTGAACTTGTCGAAAACCTTTCGCAACAAGTCGAGCTTTGTAGACAGTAACATTACCATTAGCGTCAGTCTTCCTCTTAAAAACCCATTTATTTTAAATGGCTTGCCGATCATCAGGCAAGTCAACCAAAGTCCACACTTTGTTCTCATACATGGATCCCATCTCAGATTTCATGGCCTTAAGCCATTTTGCGGAATCTGGGCTCATCATCGCTTCCTCATAGTTCGTAGGTTCATCATGGTCTAGTAACATGACTTCCAGAACCGGGTTACCATACCACTCTGGTGCGAAACACACTCTGGTTGACCTACGAGGTTCAGTAGTAACTTGATCTGAAGTCTCATGATCATCATCATTAGCTTCCTCGCTGATTGGTGCAGGAATCACTGGAACTAGTTTCAGTGATGTACTACTTTCCAATTCGGGAGAAGGTACAATTACCTCATCAAGTTCCACTTTCCTCCCACTCACTTCTTTCTAGAGAAACTCCTTCTCTAGAAAGGGTCCATTCTTAGCAACGAATATCTTGCCTTTGGATCTGTGATAGAAGGCGTACCCCACAGTTTCCTTTGGGTATCCTATGAAGACACATTTCTCTAACTTGGGTTCGAGCTTATCAGGTTGAAGCTTTTTCACATAAGCATCGCAGCCCCAAACTTTAAGAAACGACAACTTGGGTTTCTTGCCAAACCACAGTTCATAAGGTGTCGTCTCAACAGACTTAGATGGTGCCCTATTTAACGTGAATGCAGTTGTCTCTAAAGCATAACCCCAAAATGATAGTGGTAAATCGGTAAGAGACATCATAGATCGCACCATATCTAATAAAGTATGGTTACGACATTTAGACACGCTAGGGCTGGGCATAAAAACCGACCAACCGAAAACTGAATCGAAACCGAAACCAAATAAACCGAATTTTCGGTTTTTTTATTATGTACAGGAAAATTCGGTTAGCTGGGCTACTAACCGAACTAAATTCGGTCGGTTCGGTATATTTATTGGTTAACCGAGATGGCCGAATCCCAGTCCACTCCACTCGTCGCCCCTGGCCCAATACAAGCCCACCCCACCCACCAGCCCCCCGTAGCCCACGTCTCCCCACCACCAAGCCAAGTAGCCAAGAGCCAACCATCCCCACGTCTCCCCACCCCCCCCCCCCGACTAGAAAACTGAAAACCTAATCCCCTGCGGCCCTGCCCTATGCCCCTACCTACTCAGCCGCCGGCCGCCGCCGCTACTCATCTGAGCGGCTGAGACGTCGCCGGCGCCACCACATCTTCTCCCCCGCCCGCCACCCCCGACGCCGTCGCTGGGGACTACGCCGCATCTGCACGAAGGAAGGAGAGGAGAGGATCAGAGGAGCAGGGAGACAAGGATCGGCCGTCGCGGCGTCGCCCATCCGTCGTTTCACCTCTCCAACTCAACGGCGACCGCCGGTCCACCTCATCGACCTCGACAGCATCTCGGGGGTGTCTTCTCCAGTTCGTCACCACGTCTTCCACGGGAGAAACGGAACATTCAGTCAATGTAATATGCCCAGTGTCCCATCTTTTGTCTCCAATTTCTGTTTCATTCTTTGTGAGTAGATGCGTAGATGGTAAACTTGGATGCAATTGTTGTTTAATTCTTCCAATCTTGTGAGTAGATGCCTAATTCTGCTACATATAGTTGTCCGGTGTCTTTTAGTCTGTTAGATTCATGCGACTAATATTCAGCATGTAAATGAACTTGTATAAATATTCACCATGGAAATGAACTTGTAATATTCAGCATGGAAATATTCAGCATGTGTCTGACTGTAAATGGAAATATTCATGTGTCTTTTAGTCTGAATTCTAGTGTCTGACTGTCTGCTTGTAATATTCAGCATGGAAATGAACTTGTATAAATATTGTGTACTAGTAGTCTCTTACTGCTGCAGTTTTTGCAATGAAGACATTGTTTTGCCATTAGTATTCCTCCCATCTTAGTGTGGGAATGAACTCGTATAAATTGTTGCTGAACCTGCTATTTTTCAACTGGAAATTCTCAGCCATCTAGTAGTACTTAGTGCACTCACACTGTACATACTGATTTTAGTAGATGCATTTTGGTAACTTGTATTTTGGACATCTTGTTTAATTCTTCTTGCAAGTAATTAGTATAGATGATTGATCACAAGAATTCTAATTATGTTATTGTTTTTAGATGGTTGAACCTGGTGGGCTTGGTGATGAGTTTACTGAAGAGGAGATGCAAGTTTATGAGGAAGAAGAAAGAAAGATTTAGGAGTGGGAAAAGAGAAAGAAGGAGATGGATGAACGGCCTACAAGAAGGCAGATGAAAAAAAGATCACCAATGTGGGATCACTTTTCTGAGGTACTAGTTGATGGTCTTCGCAAGTTTGGAAAGTGCAAGTATTGCAATCGTGATATCAAGGCTGTTCCAGGGACTAACGGTACATCTGCCTTAAAAAGTCATTTTGGTACTTGCAAGTTTAATCCTCATAGTGATAGGAATAAGAATCAAGGTACTTTGCAAATAATCCAAGGGGAAAGTCCTACAGTGCATAAATCTGATCCTGAAGCACTAAGGAGAGCTATTGCTAAGATGATTATAGTAGATGAGCTTCCCTTTGCATTTACTAAAAAAACTGGTTTTAGAGAAGTGATGTCAATTGCATGTCCACGATTCAATATGCCTTCTAGAAGAACATGCACTCGGGATGTTGTCAAGCTTTATTTTGAAGAGAGAGCAAAGCTAAAACTTTTTTTCAAAAAATCATGTCAAAGAACGTGTCTCACTACTGATGGTTGGACTTCTCAAACACAAGATTGTTATATGACAGTCACGGCACATTTTATTGACCCTCAATGGAATTTGCACAAGAAGATCATTAGTTTTTTCTTAGTAAAAGGTCATAAGGGAGATGATATTGGAAAGGCCTTAGAGCAATGCTTGATGGAGTGGGGATAAACAAAGTTATGACAATAACTGTTGATAATGCTAGCGCGAATGATGGTGGTGTAGGTTAAATAAGGAAGAAAATGATCAAAACTGGAAATAGCATAGCTGAAGGTAAATATTTGCATATGAGATGTGCTGCCCATATTATAAATCTGATTGTCACTGACGGTTTAAAGGAGTTGGATGAATCAGTTAAGCATGTGCGAGCTGCGGTTAGATATATAAGACATGGGCCATCTAGAATTACAAGATTTAAAGAGCTTGCTGCATTATAAAAGTTGGACAGCGAGGCATTCTTGTTTTTGGATGTATGCACTAGATGGAATTCCACATACCTAATGTTAAAAACTACAATCAACTTTGAGAAAGTGTTTGCAAGGTATGAGGAAGAAGATCCACTCTATACATTGGATTTAATGAGTGAGAAAGCTCCTGGTATTCCTGTTGATTGTGATTGGGAGAATGCTAGGAAAATGGCTGAATTTCTTGGACATTTTTATGAGCTAACTCTTAGTGTTTCCGCCACACTCCATGTGACCGTGAATCAATTTGTCATGGATATTGCTGAAGTTAATGTTGTGTTGGAAGAGTGGGCTGATAGTGATGATATTTTGTGCAAAATAATGGCCAAGAAAATGCAAGAAAAGTATGATAAGTATTGGGGATGTTGGCATGAGGAGGTGGAGAAGGAGAATGACGAGGGGAAGGGGAAAGGGAAAGGAAAGAAGAAGGAAGAGGAGAATGTGAACATGTTTGTATTTGCTGCAGCTGTTCTTGATCCTAGATTCAAGCTATCAAATTTCACAAAACTAGCAATTGAAGAAATGTATGGTGAGTTAAATGGAGGCAAAGCTTGGGAAACGGCGAAAACATTTGTGCATGCTTTGTTTGAAGAGTACAAAGCTAAGTATGCACCAAGTGATGCAAGTAAGCATGTGGGTGCTCCACAATCTGAACCAACTCAAAAAAGGGAAGGAAGGAAATTGGTGTCTCAGATAAATAAAAAGTTGAGAATTGGTGATGGTGGTGAAACTAGCATGAGCAAATCTGAATTGGAGAAATACTTGCATGAAGAGAATGAAGTTAATAGGGATGATTTTGACACTCTAAAATGGTGGAAGAACAATGTTGCTAGATTCCCAATATTGGCAAGAATGGCCCGTGATGTGTTAGTTGTTCCGGTATCAATGGTTGCATCCGAGTCAGCATTTAGCACAAGTGGACGCATCCTAAATGAGTTTAGAACCTCACTTACACCATTCATGGTCCAAGCTCTTGTTTGTACCCAAGATTGGCTAAGGGGTGCTATTACTATCGACATTGAAGAAGATGAAGAGGAATTGTTAATCCTGGAAAAGGGTAACATGTTGTGATTGTTTTCCATATATTTTTCTTTCTTTCTGACTTCCTATGCTTATTATATGTTTATTTCATTCTTTTCCAGAATTAATTGAAGAGTTTGGTAGTACAAATTCATTTGCGTCGAAGGCAAGCAGTAGCAAGTCTGTTTGCAAGCCATCTGGGGCTGGGTCATCTTGCCCGCCTCCATCCTCTACTTAAATGTTGGTGAGTGAGTTGCAAGAGATGCTCTTAGGTTGCACATGTTTCACTTTGTAGAAATCCTCTTCATCATGCACATGTTTCACTACATCTCTGTTCATTTTACAAGAAGGATGCTCCTGTTCATGTTCTTAGCTCTGTACTCATTTTTTGTATTATAAATACATATCCTGTTCATATTAATATTTATGTATGTTAGAAGTTAAAGATGCTCCTGTAAATTTTGTTTTCCTGGCTGTTCATTTCTAATTATAACTTGTAATTTTTCCTACTGTGGCTACAGGGACCGACATGTTGCTTGGTGGCTTGCTGAGAGTGGGAGTCCTACTGTTGGCCTGTTGGGTGCTGGGCTGGTTGCTGGCTTCTCTTGAAGACTCCAACTTAGGAACTGGAGCACATCTGCAGTGCACTTTTTGGTGGCATTTCAAAATTTGGTTGTTTGCCTTGTTTTAAAGTGTAATAAGTAGACTTTGATTTTGATTGGTTGTGTGCTGCACTTCATTATTGTGGAGAACTTATCAGTTTGCCCTGTCTTGGAATTTTTGTAGACGCACTTGTGATATATGCTATTATGCACTTACTACTTTGTCCTACTGTTATGCTTTTATGCATGAACTTGTCCTACTGTTATGCTATTTTGCTGATTCCTTTCTTGCACTTATGAGATATGCTGGAACTTCGTTGGTTGTGTTAATATGTTGCCAATTTTTTTCTTTACAATATGCATGCTATCAAAAAATGTTATAAAACTGAAACTGGAATTTCTGAACATGGTACAGAATTCGGTTAACACCGAAAACCGAACCGAACTTTTGGTTAACCGAAATTTCAGTTAGCACAATTTTAGTACCAAATTCGGTTACCATATCTGTAAACCGAATTGATGAAAAAACCGAACAACAGAAACCGAAATTTCGGTTTCTACCGAACGCCCAGGCCTAAGACACGCCATTACGCTATGGTGTTTCAGGTGGCGTGAGCTGTGGAACTATTCCACATTGTTTCAAATGAAGACCAAACTCGTAACTCAAATATTCACCTCCGCGATCACATGGTAGAAACTTTATTTTCTTGTTACGATGATTCTCTACTTCACTCTGAAATTCTTTGAACTTTTCAAATGTTTCAGACTTGTGCTTCATCAAGAAGATATACCCATATCTGCTCAAATCATCAGTGAAGGTCAGAAAATAACGACACCCGCCGCGAGCCTTGATACATCTCTGTCGTATCTATAATTTTTGATTGTTCCATGCCATTATTATTCAACTTTCATATACTTTTTGGCAACTTTTTATACTATTTTTGGGACTAACATATTGATCCAGTGCTCAGTGCCAGTTCCTGTCTGTTGCATGTTTTTGGTTTCGCAGAATATCCATATCAAACGGAGTCCAAACGGGATAAAAACGAACGGAGCTTATTTTTGGAATATTTGGAAAATCTGGGAGAAAGATCAACGCGAAACGGTGTCCGAGGTGGCCACGAGGCAGGGGCCCACGCCCGTACCAGGAGGGCGCGCCCCCCACCCTCGTGGGCCACCCGTAAGGCGGTTGATGCCCTTATTCGGCCGCAAGAAATCTAATTTTTGGAGAAAAAAATCACGGCGAAGGTTTTAGTCCAATCGGAGTTACGGATCTCCGGATATAAAAGAAACGGTGAAAAGGCAGCAGAACAGAACGCAGAAATAGAGAGATAGATCCAATCTCGGAGGGGCTCTCGCCCCTCCCATGCCATGGAGGCCAAGAACCAGAGGGGAAACCCTTCTCCCATCTAGGGAGGAGGTCAAGGAAGAAGAAGACGAAGGGGCCCCCTCTCCCCTTCTCTTCCGGTGGCGCCGGAACACCGCCGTGGCCATCATCATCACCGCAATCTTCACCAACAACTTCACCGCCATCATCACCAACTCTTCCCCCCTCTATGCAGCGGTGTAACCTCTCTCTTACCCGCTGTAATCTCTACTTAAACATGGTGCTCAACGCTATATATTATTTCCCAATGATGTATGGCTATCCTATGATGTTTGAGTAGATCCGTTTTGTCCTATGGGCTATTTGATGATCAAGATTGGTTTTAGTTGCATGTTTTATTATTGGTGAGGTCCTATGGTGCTCTCCGTGTCGCGCAAGCGTGAGGGATTCCCGCTGTAGGGTTTGCAATATGTTCATGATTTGCTTATGGTGGGTGGCGTGAGTGACAGAAGCACAGACCCGAGTAAGTAGGTTGTTTGCGTATGGGATAAAGGGGACTTGATGCTTTAATGCTATGGTTGGGTTTTACCTTAATGATCTTTAGTAGTTGCGGATGCTTGCTAGAGTTCCAATCATAAGTGCATATGATCCAACTAGAGAAAGTATGTTACCTTATGCCTCTCCCTAAAATAAAATTTCAATAATGATTACCAGTCTAGTTATCGATTGCCTAGGGACAAATAACTTTCTCGTGACAACAAACTCTTTACTAAAACTAATTTAGTTGTTTCTTTACCTAAACAGCCCCTAGCTTTTATTTTCGTGCTCTTTATATTCTTGCAAACTTATCTAACAACACCTACAAAGTACTTCTAGTTTCATACTTGTTCTAGGTAAAGCGAACGTCAAGCGTGCGCAGAGTTGTATCGGTGGTCGATAGAACTTGAGGGAATTTATGTTCTACCTTTAGCTCCTCGTTGGGTTCGTCACTCTTACTTATCGAAAACTGTTGTGATACCCTATACTTGTGGGTTATCAAGACCTTTTTCTGGCGCCGTTGCCAGGGAGTCATAGCGTGGGGTGAATATTCTCGTGTGTGCTTGTTTGCTTTATCACTAAGTAATTTTTATTTTCTGTTCTTAGTTGTTCTCTATCTTTAGTTATGGATATGGAACACGAAATACCAAAAAAATTAGGTGTACTTGCTACTCATGGAGATGGGGAACCTCCTAAAACCCTCGATGCTCAATATGTGAAAAATATTATGTACCACTTTGATAATCCTGAGAAAACCTCATTCAATTTGATAATGGGAGTAACATTAGATCAACGTGAATACTTTAGGGATTATCACTTGACACAAAAAGGGAAACTATTATGGGATCAAATTTATATATTGAAGTGTTTTGCTCGGCAAGTATGCTTGAATTATGATTATAATTGTTGCTCTAGGATGAATGCTCCACACCTTCCCTTTCTATGAAAATTTAATGATAATGAAACCTTGGCTTCTTATGCTAGAGGTATATATGATTTCTATGATGTGGAACAAATAGAAGAATTTGTTGCTTTTAAGGGTGCTTATGAAATTGAATCTATGTTTGAAAAGTATGAAGCTTTTGATGATGATGTTTATAGGCCTGAAAATTTAGCTATCCTAAAATATTTCTATGATAATTATGAATATAATGCCTATATTAATGCACTTATTACGAAAGTCTCCGCTGTCCAAGAAGAGACTAATATTTTGCAGGGGTCTATGGAAGAAGAAATTGACGAAAATGTGAGCTCATTGGATGAAAAAGATGATGAGGAGAGCGAAGAACAAAAGGAGGAAGAGAGGATTAGCTACCCATGCCCACCTTCTAATGAGAGTAACCCTCCAACTCATACATTGTTTAATTTCCCTTCGTGCTTACCGAAGGATGACTGTTATGATCCCTATGATTCTTTTGAAATATCCCTTTTTGATGATGCTTGCTATGCTTTTGGCCAAGATGCCAATGTGAATTATGCTTATGGAGATGAACTTGCTATAGTTCCTTATGTTAAACATGAAATTGTTGCTATTGCACCCACGCATGATAGTCCTATTACCTTTTTTAATTCTCCCGACTACACTATATCGGAGAAGTTTGTGCTTATTAAGGATTATATTTATGGGTTGCCTTTTACTACTACACATGATGATTTTGATAGATATAATATGCATGTGCTTGATGCTCCTACTTGCAATTATTATGAGAGAGGAACTATATCTCCACCTCTCTACGTTTCCAACACGATAAAATTGCAAGAAACTGTTTATACTATGCATTGGCCTTTACTATATGTGCATGAATTGTTCTTTTATGACATGCCGATGCATAGGAAGAGAGTTAGACTTCGTCATTACATGATATATGTTGCTTTGTGCTCACTACTAAATTATAAATCATTGCTAATTAAAATTGGCTTTGATATACCTTGGGATCCGGGTGGATTCATTACTTGAGCACTATATGCCTAGCTTAATGGCTTTAAAGAAAGCGCTGCCAGGGAGACAACCCGGAAGTTTTAGAGAGTCATTTATTTCTGTTGAGTGCTTTCTTATAGTTTAAAAACAACAAAAATAAAGAGGGGAACCCAAAACTTTTTCAAAAAGAAAAGTGAAAGTGAGAGAGACGAGCATTGTGAAAGTGGGGGACGTCCTTGAACTTTGTTCATGCCCATGGGAACTTTGTGAATCTTAATTACAGAAAATTTTCAATAAAAATAATTGTCCCCTTGTACAATTCCATTGTATTATAAAAATAATGTGCCAAGGTTTGCCTTTAGGATGTTTACAATGCTTGTTGGTTTGTACGGTGCAGGACAGAAACGTTGGCTGTAGTGCGCGAATTTTAATTTTTTACTGGAACGTCAAATGGTTCTGATTCTTTTTGCACTGTCTTGCTGTACAAATTGTTAATTTTCCTCATTGTGGCAGAATTTTTACAATATCAGAAGTATGGCGAATTTTCAGATTGTTACAGACTGTTCTGTTTTAGACAGATTCTGTTTTTGATGCATAGTTTGCTTGTTTTGATGAAACTATCAATTTATATCAGTGGATTAAGCCATGAAAAAGTTATATTATAGTAGACACAATGCAAAAATAAAATATGAATTGGTTTGCAACAGTACTTAGAGTGGTGATTTGCTTTATTATACTAACGGATCTTACCGAGTTTTCTGTTGAAGTTTTGTGTGGATGAAGTGTTCGATGATCGAGAAGGTTTCGATGTGAGAAGAAGGAAGAGAGGCAATAGCTCAAGCTTGGGGATGCCCGAGACACCCCAAGTAAGTATTCAAGGAGACTCAAGCGTCTAAGCTTGGGGATGCCCCGGAAGGCATCCCCTCTTTCTTCAACAAGTATCGGTATGTTTTCGGATTCGTTTCGTTCATGTGATATGTGCAAATCTTGGAGCGTCTTTTGCATTTAGTTTTCAATTTTTCTTTTATGAACCATGCTGGTATGAGATGGTCCTTGGTTGATTTATAGAATACTCATTGCACTTCACTTATATCTTTTGAGTATGGCTTTATAGAATGCTTCATGTGCTTCACTTATATCATTTGAAGTTGGATTGCCTGTTTCTCTTCACTTAGACAACCGCCATTTGTAGAATGCTCTTTTGCTTCACTTATATTTGTTAGAGCTTGGGAATATCTTTTGTAGAAAGAATTAAACTCTCTTGCTTCACTTATATCTATTTAGAGAGATGACAGGAACTGGTCATTCACATGGTTAGTCATAAAATCCTACATAAACTTGTGATCGCTGAATATGATATGTTTGATTCCTTGCAATAGTTTTGCGATATAAAGATGGTGATATTGGAGTCACGCTAGTGGGTAGTTGTGGATTGTAGAAATACTTGTGTTGAAGTTTGTGATTCCCGTAGCATGCACGTATGGTGAACCGTTATGTGATGAAGTCGGAGCATGATTTATTTATTGATTGTCTTCCTTATGAGTGGCGGTCGGGGACGAGTGATGGTCTTTTCCTACCAATCTATCCCCCTAGGAGCATGCGCGTAGTACTTTGTTTCGATGACTAATAGATTTTTGCAATAAGTATGTGAGTTCTTTATGACTAATGTTGAGTCCATGGATTATACACACTCTCAACCTTCCATCATTGCTAGCCTCTTCGGTACCGTGCATTACCCTTTCTCACCTCGAGAGTTGGTGCAAACTTCGCCGGTGCATCCAAACCCCGTGATACGATACGCTCTATCACACATAAACCACCATATACCTTCCTCAAAACAGCCACCATACCTACCTATTATGGCATTTCCATAGCCATTCCGAGATATATTGCCATGCAACTTCCATCGTCATCATATACATGACTTGAGCATTTATTGTCGTATTGCTTTGCATGATCGTAAGATAGCTAGCATGATGTTTTCATGGCTTGTCCGTTTTTTGATGTCATTGCTACACTAGATCATTGCACATCCCGGTACACCGCCGGAGGCATTCATATAGAGTCATATCTTTGTTCTAGATATTGAGTTGTAATATTGAGTTGTAAGTAAATAAAAGTGTGATGATCATCATTATTAGAGCATTGCCCCAGTGAGGAAAGAATGATGGAGACTATGATTCCCCCATAAGTCGGGATGAGACTCCGGACTTTATGAAAAATAAAAGAGGCCAAAGAAGCCCACCAAAAAAATAAAATAAAATAATGAGAGAAAAAGAGAGAAGGGGTGATGTTACTATCCTTTTACCACACTTGTGCTTCAGAGTAGCACCATGATCCTTCATATAGAGAGTCTCTCAAGTTATCACTTTCATATACTAGTGGGAATTTTCATTATAGAACTTGGCTTGTATATTCCGATGATGGGCTTCCTCAAATGCCCTAGGTCTTCATGAGCAAGCAAGTTGGATGCACACCCACTTAGTTTCAGTTTGAGCTTTCATACACTTATAGCTCTTAGTGCATCTGTTGCATGGCAATCCCTACTCACTCACATTGATATCTATTAATGGGCATCTCCATAACCCGTTGATACGCCTAGTTGATGTGAGACTTTCTCCTTTTTTTGTCTTCTCCATACAACCTCCACCATCATATTTTATTCCACCTATAGTGCCATGTCCATGGCTCACGCTCATGTATTGCGTGAAAGTTGAAAAGGTTTGAGAACATCAAAAGTATGAAACAATTGTTTGTCTTGTCATCGGGGTTGTGCATGATGTGAATATTTTGTGTGGTGAAGATGGAACATAGCCAGACTATATGATTTTGTAGGGATAACTTTATTTGGCCTTGTTATTTTGAAAAGACATGATTGCTTTATTAGTAGGCCTGAAGTATTACTGTTTTTATGTCAAATGATATACTATTGCTTTGAATCACTCGTGTCTTAATATTCATGCCATGATTAGACATACGATCAAGATTATGCTAGGTAGCATTCCACATCAAAAATTATTTTTTTATCGTTTACCCACTCGAGGACGAGTAGGAATTAAGCTTGGGGATGTTGATACGTCTCCGTTGTATCTATAATTTTTTATTATTCCATGCCAATATTATTCAACTTTCATAAAATTTTTGGCAACTTTTTATACTATTTTTGGGATTAACATATTGATCCAGTGCCCAGTGCTAGTTCCTGTCTGTTGCATGTTTTTGGTTTCGCAGAATATCCATATCAAACGGAGTCCAAAGGGGATAAAAACGGATAGAGCTTATTTTTGGAATATTTGGAAAATCTGGGAGAAAGATCAACGTGAAACGGTGTCCGAGGTGGCCACGAGGCAGGGGCCCGCGCCCGTACCAGGAGGGCGCGCCCCCCACCCTCGTGGGCCACCCTAAGGTGGTTGATGCCCTTCTTCGGCCGCAAGAAAGCTAATTTTTGGAGAAAAAAAACCACGGCGAAGGTTTCAGTCCAATCGGAGTTACGGATCTCCGGATATAAAAGAAAAGGTGAAAAGGCAGCAGAATAGAACGCAGAAACAGAGAGAAACGGAGAGATAGATTCAATCTCGGAGGGGCTCTCGCCCCTCCCACGCCATGGAGGCCAAGGACCAGAGGAGAAACCCTTCTCCCATCTAGGGAGGAGGTCAAGGAAGAAGAAGACGAAGGGGCCCCCTCTCCCCTTCTCTTCCGGTGGCGCCGGAACGCCGCCGTGGCCATCATCATCACCGCAATCTTCACCAACAACTTCACCGCCATCATCACCAACTCTTCCCCCCTCTATGCAGCGGTGTAACCTCTCTCTTACCCGCTATAGTCTCTACTTAAACATGGTGCTCAACGCTATATATTATTTCCCAATGATGTATGGCTATGCTATGATGTTTGAGTAGATCCGTTTTGTCCTATGGGCTATTTGATGATCAAGATTGGTTTGAGTTGCATGTTTTATTATTGGTGCTGTCCTATGGTGCTCTCCGTGTCGCGCAAGCGTGAGGGATTCCCGCTGTAGGGTTTGCAATATGTTCATGATTTGCTTATGGTGGGTGGCGTGAGTGACAGAAGCACAGACCCGAGTAAGTAGGTTGTTTGTGTATGGGATAAAGGGGACTTGATGCTTTAATGCTATGGTTGGGTTTTACCTTAATGATCTTTAGTAGTTGCGGATGCTTGCTAGACTTCCAATCATAAGTGCATATGATCCAAGTAGAGAAAGTATGTTAGCTTATGCCTCTCCCTCAAATAAAATTGCAATAATGATTACCGGTCTAGTTATCGATTGCCTAGGGACAAATAACTTTCTCGTGACAACGAACTCTTTACTAAAACTAATTTAGTTGTGTCTTTACCTAAACAGCCCCTAGCTTTTATTTTCGTGCTCTTTATATTCTTGCAAACTTATCCAACAACACCTAGAAAGTACTTCTAGTTTCATACTTGTTCTAGGAAAAGCGAACGTCAAGCGTGCATAGAGTTTATCGGTGGTCGATAGAACTTGAGGGAATATTTGTTCTACCTTTATCTCCTCGTTGGGTTCGACACTCTTACTTATCAAAAACTGTTGTGATCCCCTATACTTGTGGGTTATCAAGCCTCAACACTCATCGGTCTGCATACATCAGTATGTATGATTTCCAACAAATCTGTTGCTCGCTCCATTGTTCCGGAGATCGGAGTTTTAGTCATTTTGCCCATGAGGCATGGTTTGGAAGCACCAAGTGATTCATAATCAAGTGATTCCAAAAGTCCATCAGCATGGAGTTTCTTCATGCGCTTTACACCAATATGACCTAAACGGCAGTGCCACAAATTTGCACTATCATTATCAACTTTGCATCTTTTGGCTTCAATATTATGAATATGTGTATCACTACGATTGAGATCCAACAAGAATAGACCACTCTTCAAGGGTGCATGACCATAAAAGATATTACTCATATAAATAGAACAACCATTATTCTCTGATTTAAATGAATAACCGTCTCGCAACAAACAAGATCCAGATATAACGTTCATGCTCAAGCAGGCACCAAATAAAAATTATTTAGTTCTAAAACTAATCCCGAAGGTAGATGTAGAGGTAGCGTGCCGACGGCGATCACATCGACTTTGGAACCATTTCCCACGCACATCGTCACCTCGTCCCTAGCTAATCTTCGTTTAATACGTAGCCCCTGTTTTGAGTTACAAATATTAGCAACCAAACCAGTATCAAATACCCAGGTGCTACTATGAGCATTAGTATGGTACACATCAATAACATTTATATCAGATATACCTTTGTTCACTTTGCCATCCTTCTTATTCGCCAAATACTTGGGGCAGTTTTTCTTCCAGTGTCCAGTCCCTTTGCAATAGAAGCACTCAGTTTCAAGCTTGGCTCCAGACTTGGGTTTCTTCGCGGGATTAGCAACTGGCTTGCTATTCTTCTTGAAGTTCCCCTTCTTTCCCTTGCCCCTTTTCTTGAAACTAGTGGTCTTGTTAACCATCAACACTTGATGCTCCTTTTTGATTTCTACCTCCGCAGCTTTGAGCACAGAAAAGAGCTTGGGAATTGTCTTTAGCATCCCTTGCATATTATAGTTCATCACGAAGCCTTTATAGCTTGGTGGCAGTGATTGAAGAACTCTATTAATAACACTATCTTCGTCAACTTTGCAACCAAGTTGAGTCATGTGATTGTAGTACCCAGACATTCTGAGTAAGTGTTCACTGATAGAACTGTTCTCCTCCATCTTGCAGCTATAGAACTTATTGGAGACTTCATATCTCTCAGTTCGGGCATTTGCTTGAAATATTAACTTCAACTCTTGGAACATCTCATATGATCCATGATGTTCAAAACGTCTTTGAAGTCCCGATTCTAAGACGTAAAGCATGGCACACTAAACTATCGAATAGTCATCAGAACGAGCTTGCCAGACGTTCATAACGTCCGGAGTTGCTCCTGCAGCAGGCCTGTCACCTAGTGGTGCTTCCAGGACATAATTCTTCTGTGCAGCAATGAGGATAACCCTCAAGTTACGGACCCAGTCCGTGTAGTTGCTACCATCATCTTTCAACTTAGCTTTCTCTAGGAACGCATTAAAATTCAAGGGAACGGTAGCACGGGCCATTTATCTACAACAACATAGATATGCAAAAACTATCAGGACTAAGTTCATGATAAATTAAAGTTCAATTAATCATATTACTAAAGAACTCCCACATAGATAGACATCCCTTTGGTCATCTAAATGATCACGTGATCCAAATCAACTAAACCATGTCCGATCATCACGTGAGATGGAGTAGTTTTCAATGGTGAACATCTTATGTTGATCACATCTAGTATATGATTCACGCTCGACCTTTTGGTCTCTAGTGTTCCGAGGCCATGTCTGTACATGCTCGGTTCGTCAAGTTTAACCCGAGTATTCTGCATGTGCAAAACTGTCTTACACCTGTTGTATTTGAACGTAGAGCTTATCACACCCGATCATCACGTGGTGTCTCGGCACGACGAACTTTCGCAACGGTGCATACTCAGGGAGAATACTTGTACCTTGTAATTTTTGTAAAGGATCATCTTATAATGCTACCATCGTACTAAGCAAAATAAGAAGCATAATAAGATAAACATCGCATGCAATCAAAATATGTGACATGATATGGCCATCATCATCTTGTGCTTTTGATCTCCATCTCCAAAGCATCGTCATGATCTCCATCGTCACCGGCTTGACACCGTGATCTTCATCGTAGCGTCGTGGTCGTCTCGCCAACTATTGCTACTACTGCTATCGCTAACTCATAGTGATAAAGTAAAGCAATTAGATGGCCTTCGCAGTTCATACAATAAAGAGACAACCATAAGGCTCCTGCCGGTTGCCGATAAGTTACAAAACATGATCATCTCATACAATAACGTATATCTCATCATGTCTTGACCATATCACATCACAACATGCCCTACAAAAACAAGTTAGACATCCTCTACCTTGTTGTTGCAAGTTTTACATGGCTGCTACGAGCTTAGCAAGAACCGTTCTTACCTACGCATACAAAACCACAACGATTTTTCGTCAAGTGTGTTGTTTTAACCTTCACAAGGACCGGGCGTAGCCACACTCGATTCAACTAAACTGAGAGAGAGAGAGAGACACCCGCCGGTCACCTTTAAGCAACGAGTGCTCGTAACGGTGAAACCAGTCTCGCGTAAGCGTACGCGTAATGTCGGTCCGGGCTGCTTCATCTCACAATACCGCCGAATCAAAGTATGACATGCTGGTAAGCAGTATGACGATTATCGCCCACAACTCATTGTGTTCTACTTGTGCATATCATCTACGCATAGACCTGGCTCTGATGCCACTGTTGGGGATGTAGTATTTCAAAAAATTCTATGATCACGCAAGATCTATCTAGGAGAAGCATAGCAACAAGCGGGAGAGTGTGTCCACGTACCCTCGTAGACCGGAAGTGGAAGCGTTTATTAACGCGGTTGATGTAGTCGAATGTCTTTGCGATCCAACCGATCCTAGCACCGAACGTACGACACCTCCGTGTTTAGCACACGTTCAGCTTGATGATGCCCCACGAACTCTTGATCCAGTTGAGTGTGGCGGGAGAGTTTCGTCATCTCGACGGCGTGGTGATGGTGATGATGAAGTTACCCGTGCAGGGCTTCGCCTAAGCACTGCAATGATATGACCGAGGTGTGTTACTGTGGAGGGGGGCACCGCACACGGCTAGGAACAATTGATCTGTGTCCAAGGGGTGCCCTGCCCACGTATATAAAGAAGGGAGAGGGAGGAGGCGCCCGGCCTAGGAGGAGGAGGCGCGCCAAGGGGGAGTCCTACTCCCACTAGGAGTAGGACTCCCCTTTCCTAGTAGGAGTAGGAGAAGGGGGGAAGGAAAGGAGAGAAAGAGAAGGAAGGAGGGGGCGCCGCCCCTCCCCCAATTCGGACTAGGCTTGGGGGGCGCGCGGCCCAGCCCTAGGCAACCCCTCTCTCTCTCCCCTAAAGCCCAATAAGGCCCATATACTCCCCGAGGGTTTCCGGTAACCTCCCGGTACTCCAGTATTTATTCGGTGACCCCCGGAACCCTTCCGGTGTCCGAATATAACCCTCCAATATATCAATCTTTATGTCTCGACCATTTCAAGACTCCTCGTCATGTCCGTGATCACATCCGGGACTCCGAACTACCTTCGGTGCATCAAAACACATAAACTCATAATACCGATCATCATCGAACGTTAAGCGTGCGGACCCTACGGGTTCGAGAACTATGTAGACATGACCGAGACTCATCTCCAGTCAATAACCAATAGCAGAACCTGGATGCTCATATTGGTTCCCACATATTCTACGAAGATCTTTATCGGTCAAACCGCATAACAACATACGTTGTTCCCTTTGTCATCGGTATGTTACTTGCCCGTGATTTGATCGTCGGTATCATCATACCTAGTTCAATCTCGTCACCGGAAAGTCTCTTTACTCATTCCGTAATACATCATCTCGTGACTAACTCATTAGTCGTTTGCTTGCAAGGCTTATTATGATGTGTATTACCGAGAGGGCCCAGAGATACCTGTCCGACACTCAGAGTGACAAATCCTATTCTCGATCTATGCCAACACCACAAACACCTTTGGAGACACCTGTAGAGCATCTTTATAATCTCCCAGTTACGTTGTGATGTTTGATAGCACACAAGGTGTTCCTCCGGTATTCGGGAGTTGCATAATCTCATAGTCATATGAACATGTATAAGTCATGAAGAAAGCAATGGTAGAAAAACTAAACGATCATATTGCTAAGCTAACGGATGGGTCTTGTCCATCACATCATTCTCCTAATGATGTGATCCCGCTCATCAAATGACAACTCATGTCTATGGTTAGGAAACATAACCATGTTTGATTAACGAGCTAGTCTAGTAGAGGCATACTAGGGACACTCTGTTTCATCTATGTATTCACACATGTATCAAGTTTCCGGTTAATACAATTCTAGCATGAATAAAAGACATTTATCATGATGTATAAGGAAATATAAATAAAAACTTTATTATTGCCTCTAGGGCATATTTCCTTCAGTGCGGCCCTATCCTAGCATGGATCACGTCCATTGCTTGGAGATGGACTCGCGTAGGTGGAGGTCGTCGTTTGGCGTCATGGTGGCGTCAATGGCGGAGGCACCTGCCAAGGTTGGCACCTCAATCTGCTCTGAAGATGGACCAGTAGAAGATGGCGGCGACGACACATGTGAGTGCGTCGGACCAGTTTGTGCCCCGGACCCGGTATGTGGCTCGGTTGAGGCCTCCGGATTTAGATGTTAGGCTTAGGTGAGAGGTCTGGGTATTTGCCCTAGCTTGCACCCCTTCATCATATGGTTTGAAGTAACGACAGATGTTGCCAAGATGGCGGATTCAGGTATATTGTTGTACTACTTTGTAAGGTCCTCGAGATTAATCAATAAAATGGCCGCATGCATCTCCCAGATGCAGAGGCCGGGGGTCATCCTCCTTTTCTAAAAAAAATTAAAACTGAACTGGTGCTAACTTAATTTTTGTGTAGTTCAGTCAACACCAAGATGCGGTACTTGATGTCGACGCGGAGTAGAGAAATGACTTGAGCAGGGCTAGTGATCGCCACCTTGTAGTTCATCTAATTCAAAAGTATCTTTGCCTTGGACATGGCAAGTGATGATTCAATTTTCTTTTGTCATGAACCAGTTTGAATGATGATGGTTCATGAAAATGAACCCTTGTAAACTGATGGTTATCGCTTGTAATATTTCCTAAAATTCTAGTTTACATGGATTTTGTGGTCCACTGTTATCGTTAAAATTTTGTATGAAGGCTTTGAAATTTTGTATGTAGAAATCTATTGTTATCTCTGTACCAAAGCCTCTTGTGATATGTGTTAATTTGAGGGATTTTCTTCCCTCCCTTTTGTTGGTCATTTGGAACCTGGCCAGTGGGAGGATCCCCATGTGGTGGGAGGGATACCATGAGCACAGGAAAATCCCCCCTAGTGGTTTATTGCCCTGGTTTTTTTCCTACCCAACAACCAAACTAGCCCTTACTATTCTAATTTGGTCCGTCTGGGTCTGGACGGGCAAAACACGCGGTCCAACGTGCCGACGCAAATGAAAGGATGTCCTTTTTTTCTTTGGAATCATTTTCGACTCAAATTTGAGATGGATTTATGTTTGCGCGGATGCCCACGATGTCCTTCTCACGTTCTTCCATGGACCGTCCATCTATGGCACACTAATGCGCCACTCTCTCCCAAAACGCCCTCGCACTTGCGCCATGGCCGATGCACCAACCTCGTCGCCGGCCCCCTTTCCGTTCGACAATGTCGCCGTGGTGGCCGGCTGCGTCGTTGGCCCGACCAAGGTGTGCACCACTGATGTGATGGCTGCCGAGACGACGAAGAGGACTAGCCGAAGGAACGAAGGCGGACAAGAAAAGAAGCCACAACCGCCCTATTTGCAGCCGCCCAGGCCGCCATTGCGGAGAGCGAAGAAGCCACAGGTTGTAGCCGAAGAATCCATGACGTGCAATTGGATTTGTGATCGAGGTTGGGAAGAAGTCAAGATTGATCACCTCGAGTCGAAAAGATCGATCGCTCTTGTATTGTGATTTTGTTGAAGAGGAGAGGGGAGGTCTTATATATTACGAGGGTACATAAGGTTCGAGAGGCATACGAAGGTTCTGGAAGGCTACAACTTTCTTTGGAAAGGGGAGCCACCGGTTTTGGACGCGTCTGGAAGGGGGGAGAGCGCAGGGCCGTCCCACGACCATGATTCTTCTAAGCCCACCTGCACCTTGTCATAAAAAATAATATTATAAACATAAAAAGTAACCCCTAAAGGTGCATGGATGTTAGCAATTGCCGCATTTTATGATTATGAAATCTAGCAAATGGATGTCAAAACTGCATTCCTTAATGGATTTCTCAAAGAAGAGTTGTATACGATGCAACCAGAAGGTTTTGTCGATCCTAAAGGTGCTAACAAAGTGTGCAAGATCTAGCGATCCATATATGGACTGGCGCAAGCATCTCGGAGTTGGAATGTACGCTTTGATGAAGTAATCAAAGCATATGGTTTTATACAGACTTTTGGAGAAGCATGTATTTACAAGAAAGTGAGTGGGAGCTCTGTATCATTTCTGATATTATATGTCGATGACATATTATTGATTGGAAATGATGTAGAATTTCTGGATAGCATAAAAAGATACTTGAATAAGAATTTTTCAATGAAAGACATCGGTGAAGCTGCTTATATATTGGGCATCAAGATCGATAGAGATAGATCAAGACGCTTAATAGGACTTTCACAAAGCACATACCTTGACAAAGTTTTGAAGAAGTTCAAAATGGATCAGTCAAAGAAAGTATTCTTGCCTGTGTTACAAGGTGTAAAGTTGAGTAGGAATCAATGCCCGACCACTCCAAAAGATAAAGAGAAAATGAAAGTCATTCCGTGTGCTTCAACCAGTTCTATCATGTATGCAATGTTGTGTACCAGACCTGATGTGTGCCTTGCTATAAGTTTAGCAGGGAGGTACCAAAGTAATCTAGGAGTGGATCACTGGACAACGGTCAAGAACATTCTGAAATACCTAAAAAGAACGAAGGATATGTTTCTCGTTTATGGAGGTGAGAAAGAGCTCATCGTAAACGGTTACGTCGATGCAAGCTTTGACACTGATCCGGATGACTCAAAGTCACAAACCGGATACGTATTTTTGTTGAACGCTGGAGCTATCAGTTGGCAAAGATCCAAGCAGAGCGTCGTGACGGGATCTACGTGTGAAGCGGAGTACATAGCTGCTTCGGAAGCAGCAAATGAAGGAGTCTGGATGAAGGAGTTCATATCCGATCTAGGTGTCATACCTAGTGCATCAGGTCCAATGAAAAACTTTTGTGACAACACTGGAGCAATTGCCTTGGCGAAGGAATCCAGGTTTCACAAGAGGACCAAGCATATCAAGAGACGATTCAACTCCATCTGCGATCAAGTTAAGGAGGGAGACATAGAGATTTGCAAAATACATACGGATCTGAATGTCGCAGACCCGTTGACTAAGCCTCTTCCACGAGCAAAACATGATCAGCACCAAAACTCTATGGGTGTTAGAATCATTACTACGTAATCTAGATTATTGACTCTAGTGCAAGTGGGATACTGAAGGAAATATGCCCTAGAGGCAATAATAAAGTTGTTATTTATATTTCCTTATATATCATGATAAATGTCTTTTATTCATGCTAGAATTGTATTAACCGGAAACTTGATACATGTGTGGATACATAGACAAAAAAGAGTGTCCCTAGTATGCCTCTACTAGACTAGCTCGTTAATCAAAGATGGTTAAGTTTCCTAACCATAGACATGTGTTGTCATTTGATGAACGGGATCACGTCATTAGGAGAATGATGTGATGGACAAGACCCATCCGTTAGCTTAGCATTATGATCGTTTAGTTTTATTGCTATTGCTTTCTTCATGACTTATACATGTTCCTCTGACTATGAGATTATGCAACTCCCGAATACCGGAGGAACACCTTGTGTGCTATCAAACATCACAACATAAGTGGGTGATTATAAAGATGCTCTACAGGTGTCTCCGAAGGTGTTTATTGAGTTCGCATAGATCGAGAATAGGATTTGTCACTCCGAGTGTTAGAGATGTATCTCTGGGCCCTCTCGATAATACACATCATAATAAGCCTTGCAAGCAAATGTCTAATGAGTTAGTCATGAGATGATGTATTACGGAACGAGTAAAGAGACTTGCCGGTAACGAGATTGAACTTGGTATGAAGATACCGACGATCGAATCTTGGGCAAGTAACATACCGATGACAAAGGGAACAACGTATGTTGTTATGCGGTTTGACCGATAAAGATCTTCGTAGAATATGTAGGAGCCAATATGAGCATCCAAGTTCCGCTATTGGTTATTGATTGGAGATGTGTCTTGGTCATGTCTACATAGCTCTCGAACCCGTAGGGTCCACACGCTTAACGTTCGATGAGATTTGTATTATGAGTTATGTGTTTTGATGACCGAAGTTTGTTCGGAGTCCCGGATGAGATCATGGACATGACGAGGAGTCTCGAAACACTGGTAGAATAAGGGCCATTTGTACCGGTTGGGGAACCGGGACTAAACGGTCGATACAAATGCCCCATACCTTTAGTCCCGGTTCTTATACCAACCGGGATAGATGGGCCTCCACGTGGCCACTGCGGCTTGCCCATGCAGGGGGGGCCTTTTGTCCTGGTTGGTAGCACCAACCGGGACAAATAAGCTTCCACGCGTCAGCAGTTCAGGGGATAGTGTTTTTTTCTGAAAGGGGGGAGGAGGTTTGGGGGGTTTTGTAGGGTTAATTTAGGGGTTTCATATATTGTGTTAGCTAGCTAATAGAGAGAACTGTCCTCTCTTATCTCCGTGCTTGGTCGACGCTACATACTATACGTATAGATCGAGAGGACTCGACACGCTAGCTAGTAAGCAAATGAAGGAAACCATTAAGTACAGAAGATCGCCATGAACATATACAGAGAGAAGTGATGATCGACCTCTCTCCTTCTCCGAGAGATTGGTCGAACAACAAGTTTTCGTATATCTATCCGACGCTACTGGCTACATATATATATACAATGTGTAAGATCTCTTGCAATACCCTAACATCTTAACTCAACTTCCACATGGTATTCTCCGGCTTTATTGATGACGTGGTCAAGAAAGAATCCCGCCAATTCCTCTTGAATTGCTCGCATGCGATCTTGTGGTAGGAGTTCATTCTGCATCTGCCACATCTAATTTGAAGAAGGGGGTCAATACATATATATGAATGAAACTCAACAGAAATGATGGTAATAAAATAAAATTGTGAATATTTTTTCTTACGCACTTCATATTGTCTTTTAGAGTAGCCCCGCCTATTCTTGGCGTCGCGTTGTAGATGAACTCGCAGACGTAGTATCCACAGTAATTATTCCCGGGTTCCTGCCACAAGCACTTTAGGAGAAATAGAGGTCAATCAAACTGATAATGAAGCATTATAAATGGCATTGATGAAAATAGCTAGAGTCAACGGGAGATGCGCGGAACAAGCTAGCTAGTAGTACTTACTTTTGGGTAAATCCATCGCAGATCCCGCGGCAGTGCCGGAACTTTTTGGGTGAATGCTTTCCAAACCCCGCAAGACAAAGAAAACAATTACTTTATATTAGGAAATGAACAAAGTTGCCGATATGGTGCGATAATGATCGATTGAACTTACTTGTCGAGCATTTTAGACATGTCCGCATAGTCCTCGAGATCTTTTCGTCTCGAGTCTAAGATGGTTACTAGTCCCTGCTCAAGCTTAATCTCTAGGAGAATGTAGTGGAACCTGCGCACGCATGCATATAACTCATCAATTGCATTAATTACTATAACCTCGAGTAATAATTAAGGGAAACTAAATATGCACAAGATAGTAACACTCACTTGAAGTTTTAAGGAAAGAGTATTTTATCTTTGTTTTGATTTATTACCAACGATCGTAGCAAGTTGGCCTCGGCTTCTTTGGCATGAAATGTAACCTGATATTCATCTATGAGATTTGTGTTAATGAACCCAATATCATAGATATCATCTTTTCTGCATTCGACGATCTTCAATCTGCATAATATAGTGAGGATAATTATATATACATGCAATGAAAGCGCTGAGCTAGCTATATATAGAGACTTAATGACAGAAGTAGTACTTATAGACAGTAGCAAGTGACCGTTATTTTATCGAGGGCCATTTGATTGAAAAGCTGGAAGAACTCCTCAAATGGAACAGACAACACCTCAATTCCAACGAGGTCATGTTCCTCTTTATCTTTCAGTATCAAAGTATCCTTCCCACCAGACTCTCTGCACGTATCCATGTACCACTCATGGAATCTTCGCATCATCGTGGTTAGAGTAGTGACATCTTTGACGAGAGGCTTCCCGTACCGGTATTTGTGTTCCTCCACCTCTAACATATCAAACACTACATCATCGTCCAGGTAATCTGCAAGATTGGTACTGGGCACCATCCCCGGATGATTAGCAACGATGTCGCTAGGCACCTTGAGCGGGGGGCACAATTGGTTCTCTTGTTTGCCGAGCTGGGGAATTTCTTCCCACTTCTTCGTTGTGCTAACCTTCGATCACTACAAGTACTTCCCGACCGCTCCGCTTTGACATATGACCTTTCAATAATGCGCTCATAGTTGGTTTTCGGTGGAGACGGTGGTGGTTTCTTCAGGGCATCAATAGTGCGCTTTGCTCTCAGCGGATCTATCTTCTCCTCCAGAGGTGGAGGTTTCTTTGCAAAAAAGTCCTTCACTTCGGCTTTAGAGATCTCCGCGTTTTCCTCGTCGGTCCTCTCGTATGCTAACTTCTCTAAAGGCTTGAGAGATGGACCATATTTGTATTGCCTCCTGCCTCTGGTTGTACTGCTAGACACCGGAGTAGCCGGAGCGGCTGCGGCTGCCTTCTTTTGTTGCTTATGAGGCAGAGAACGAGTCGGAGTGCTACCACGCACCAAAGCAGCCGGAGCAGCGGCAGCTCTCTTCCCGCCTTGCTGAGTAGGCGGAGGAGGAGGCGGGCTGCTCGGACGCGCCGGCGCAGGCGGAGAAGGAGGCGGAGTGCCGCCACGCGTCTGAGCACCCGGAGAAGGAGGCAGAGTGCCCTGATCTCTCGCTGGAGGAGGAGGTGGAGGAGGAGGCGGAGTGCACTGACTCGCCAGAGGAGGCGGAGGCATCCAGATCGGAAGGTTGATGAGCTCCTTCCGCCATAGGCATGGAGTCTTCAGAGAAGAACCCAGCCGAGTCTCCCCTTCACCGGTAGGGTGGTCAAGCTCGAGATCCTCAAACCCCTCCGTTATTTGATCCACCATCACCCTAGCATATCCTTCTGGAATTGGACGGCAGTGAAAAGTTGCGCCGGGTTCAGGAGGTAAAACAGAGCTGACAGCCGCCTTGACTTTAATTGCTGCCATTGTGTCATAAGGTGGCAATGTTGAGACTCTATGATAGCATCCACGGGGTAGCTAGCAGGAGCCGTGAAGACAGGCTTCAGAGGCCGCTCGGTGGAAGCTACGCTGCTTCTCCGCTGAGATGGCGGGGTAGCTTCGACAGGTCGCCTGCTGCGAACTGCTTCTCGTTCGTCCTCTAGCGCTTGTACCCTTGCGTGCAGCGCCTGCAGTTGGGTCAGCTCCACTTTCTTCTTCCTCTCCCGGCATTTGTAACCGCCTGCGTCAGGAAACCCAGCCTTCCATGAAATGGAGCCTGGCGTGCCTCGTGTCTGTCCAGGGTGCTCAAGATTCCCAAGGGCCATTGTGAGCTCGTCGTTCTCTCTGTCGGGAACGAACGTCCCTTCCTTCGCTGCTTTGATATACTCCTGACGCTTCGTGATGGGTATTCGCAGTTGCTCGTCCATCCAAAGCACTTCCCTGTTTCAGGGTCCAAGGTTCCCCCAACCCCGAAGAACCAAGTCCTTGGGTCTGGCCAGTGTAATGTCTGTGGAACGACCCATTTAGCAAGCAGGTCATTCTCGGCCTTGTCCCGCAACGGCCGGGCTTTGAGGTAGCTACCTGACCCCGTGCGATGGTGATGCTTCTTCGTCGCAGCATTTATCTTGTTTGTCGCTGACATCTAAGGAAATATGCCCTAGAGGCAATAATAAAGTTATTATTTATTTCCTTATTTCATGATAAATGTTTATTATTCATGCTAGAATTGTATTAACCGGAAACATAATACATGTGTGAATACATAGACAAACATAGTGTCACTAGTATGCCTCTACTTGACTAGCTTATTAATCAAAGATGGTTATGTTTCCTAACCATAGACATGTGTTGTCATTTGATTAATGGGATCACATCATTAGGAGAATGATGTGATTGACATGACCCATTCCGTTAGCCTAGCACTTGATCGTTTAGTATATTGCTATTGCTTTCTTCATGACTTATACATGTTCCTGTAACTATGAGGTTATGCCACTCCCGTTTCCCGGAGGAACACTTTGGGTGCTACCCAACCTCACAACGTAACTGGGTGATTATACAGGAGTACTACAGGTGTCTCCAAAGGTTCATGTTGGGTTGGCGTATTTCGAGATTAGATTTTGTCACTCCGGTTGTCGGAGAAGTATCTCTGGGCCCTCTCGGTAATGCACATCACTATAAGCCTTGCAAGCAATGTAGCTAATGAGTTAGTTACGGAATGATGCATTACATAACGCGTAAAGAGACTTGCCGGTAACGAGATTGAACTAGGTATGAAGATACCGACGATCGAATCTTGGGCAAGTAACATACCGATGACAAAGGGAACAAAGTATGTTGTTATGCGGTTTGACCGATAAAGATCTTCGTAGAATATGTAGGAGCCAATATGGGCATCCAGGTTCCGCTATTGGTTATTGACCGAGAATAGTTCTAGGTCATGTCTACATAGTTCTCGAACCCGTAGGGTCCACACGCTTAACATTACGATGACAGTTTTATTATGAGTTTATAAGTTTTGATGTACCGAAGGAGTTCGGAGTCCCGGATGAGATCGGGGACATCACGAGGAGTCTCGAAATGTTCGAGACGTAAAGATCGATATATTAGACGACTATATTCGGAGTTCGGAAAGGTTCCGAGTGATTCGGGTATTTTTCGGAGTACCGAAGAGTTACAGGAATTCGTATTGGGCCATGCGGGAAAGAAGAGAAAGGGCCAAAAGGGTGGCCGCACCCCTCCCCTTGGATTAGTCCGAATTGGACTAGGGAGGGGGGCGCCCCCTTCCTTCCTTCTCCTTCTCTCTTCCCTTTCCTTCTCTCCTACTCCTACTACATGGAAGGGTTCCTAGTTCTACTAGGAAAGGGGGAATCCTACTCCCGGTGGGAGTAGGACTCCCCTAGGGCGCGCCATAGAGAGGGCCGGCCCTCCCCCTCCTCCACTCCTTTATATACGGGGGCAAGGGGCACCCCATAGACACACAAGTTGATCTACGGATCGTTCCTTAGCCGTGTGCGGTGCCCCCCTCCACCATTTTCCACCTCGGTCATATCGCCGCGGAGTTTAGGCGAAGCCCTGCACCGGTAGAGCATCATCATCGTCACCATGCCGTCGTGCTGACGGAACTCATCCCCGACACTTTGCTGGATCGGAGCCCGGGGATCGTCATCGAGCTGAACGTGTGCTGAACTCGGAGGTGTCGTACGTTCGGTACTTGGATCGGTCGGATTGTGAAGACGTACGACTACATCAACCGCGTTGTCATAATGCTTCCGCTTAAGGTCTACAAGGGTACGTGGACAATACTCTCCCCTCTCGTTGCTATGCCATCACCATGATCTTGCGTGTGCGTAGGAAATTTTTTGAAATTACCACGTTCCCCAACAGTGGCATCCGAGCCTAGGTTTTATGCGTTGATGTTATATGCACGAGTAGAACACAAGTGAGTTGTGGGCGATACAAGTCATACTGCTTACCAGCATGTCATACTTTGGTTCGGCGGTATTGTTGGATGAAGCGGCCCGGACCGACATTACGCGTACGCTTACGCGAGACTGGTTTTACCGCCGTGCTTTGCACACAGGTGACTAGCGGGTGTCTGTTTCTCCAACTTTAGTTGAACCGAGTGTGGCTACGCCCGGTCCTTGCGAAGGTTAAAATAGCACTAACTTGACTAACTATCGTTGTGGTTTTGATGCGTAGGTAAGAAAGGTTCTTGCTCAGCCCGTAGCAGCCACGTAAAATTTGCAACAACAAAGTAGAGGACGTCTAACTTGTTTTTGCAGGGCATGTTGTGATGTGATATGGTCAAGACGTGATGCTATATTTTATTGTATGAGATGATCATGTTTTGTAACCGAAGTTATCGGCAACTGGCAGGAGCCATATGGTTGTCGCTTTATTGTATGAAATGCAAACGCCCTGTAATTGCTTTACTTTATCACTAAGCGGTAGCGATAGTCGCAGAAGCAATAGATGGCGTAACGACAACGATGCTACGATGGAGATCAAGGTGTCGCGCCGGTGACGATGGTGATCATGACGGTGCTTCGAAGATGGAGATCACAAGCACAAGATGATGATGGCCATATCATATCACTTATATTGATTGCATGTGATGTTTATCCTTTATGCATCTTATCTTGCTTTGATTGACGGTAGCATTTTAAGATGATCTCTCACTAATTATCAAGAAGTGTTCTCCCTGAGTATGCACCATTGCGAAAGTTCTTCGTGCTGAGACACCACGTGATGATCGGGTGTGATAGGCTCTACGTTCAAATACAACGGGTGCAAAATAGTTGCACACGCGGAATACTCAGGTTAAACTTGACGAGCCTAGCATATACAGATATGGCCTCGGAACACGGAGACCGAAAGGTCGAACGTGAATCATATAGTAGATATGATCAACATAGTGATGTTCACCATTGAAACTACTCCATCTCACGTGATGATCGGACATGGTTTAGTTGATTTGGATCACGTAATCACTTAGATGACTAGAGAGATGTCTGTCTAAGTGGGAGTTCTTTAGTAATATGATTAATTTAACTTTAATTTATCATGAACTTAGTCCTGGTAGTATTTTGCAAATTATGTTATAGATCAATAGCTCGCGTTGTTGCTTTCATATGTTTATTTTGATATGTTCCTAGAGAAAACTGTGTTGAAAGATGTTAGTAGCAATGATGCGGATTGGATCCGTGATCTGAGGTTTATCCTCATTGCTGCACAGAAGAATTATGTCCTTGATGCACCGCTAGGTGACAAACCTATTGCAGGAGCAGATGCAGACGTTATGAACGTTTGGCTAGCTCAATATGATGACTACTTGATAGTTTAGTGCACCATGCTTAATGGCTTTAGAATCGGGACTTCAAAGATGTTTTGAACGTCATGGACCATATAAGATGTTCCAAGAATTGAAGTTAATATTTCAAGCAAATACCCGAGTTGAGAGATATGAAGTCTCCAACAAGTTCTATAGCTAAAAGATGGAGGAGAATCGCTCAACTAGTGAGCATGTGCTCAGATTGTATGGGTACTTCAATCACTTGAATCAATTGGGAGTTAATCTTCCAGATAAGATAGTGATTCACAGAATTCTCTAGTCACCATCACTGAGTTACTAGAACTTCGTGATGAACTATAGTATGCAATGGATGATGGAAACGATTCCCGAGCTCTTCGTGACGTTGAAATCGACGAAGGTAGAAATCAAGAAAGAGCATCAAGTGTTGATGATTGACAAGACCACTAGTTTCAAGAAAAGGGCAAAGGGAAAGAAAGGGAAACTTCAAGTAGAATGGCAAACAAGTTGTCACTCCCGTGAAGAAGACCAAAGCTGGACCAAAGCCTGAAACTGAGTGCTTACACTGCAAAGGAAATAGTCACTGGAAGCGGAAATGCCCTAAATATTTGGTGGATAAGAAGGATGGCAAAGTGAACAAGGGTGTATTTGATATACAGGTGTTTGATGTGTGCCTTACTAGTGTTTATAGTAGCCCCTGAGTATTTGATACTTGTTCGGTTGCTAAGAGTAGTAACTCGAAACAGGAGTTACATAATAAACAGAGACTAGTTGAGGGGAAGTGACGATGAGTGTTGGAAGTAGTTCCAAGATTGATATGATCATCATCGCACACTCCCTATACTTTCGGGATTAGTGTTAAACCTAAATAAATGTTATTTGGCATTTGCGTTGAGCATGAATATGATTTGATCGTGTTTATTGCAATATGGTTATTCATTTAAAGTCAGAGAATAATTGTTGTTCTGTTTACATGAATAGAACCTTCAAATGGTCATACACCCAATGAAAATAGTTTGTTGGATCTCGATTTTAGTGATACACATATTCATAATATTGATGCCAAAAGATGCAAAGTTAATAATGATAGTACAACTTATTTGTGGCAATGCCGTTTGGGTCATATCGGTGTAAAGCGCATGAAGAAACTCCATGCTGACGGGCTTTCGGAATCACTTGATTATGAATCACTTGATGCTTGCGAACCATGCCTTATGGGCAAGATGACTAAAACGCCGTTCTCCGGAAAAATGAACAAGCAACAGACTTATTGGAAAAAATACATACCGATGTATGTGATCCAATGAGTGTTGATGCTCGTGGCAAGTATCATTATTTTCTGACCTTCACAAGATGATTTGAGCAGATATGGGGATATCTACTTGATGAAACATAAGTCTGAAATAGTTGAAAAGTTCAAAGAATTTCAGAGTGAAGTGAAGAATCATCGTAAAAAGAAAATAAAGTTTCTACGATCTGATCGTGGAGGAGAATATTTGAGTTATGAGTTTGGCCTTCATATAAAACAATGTGAAATAGTTTCACAACTCATGCCACCTGGAACACCACAACGTAATGGTGTGTCCGAACGTCATAACCGCACTTTATTAGATATAGTGCGATCTATGATGTATCTTACCAATCTACCACTATCGTTTTGGGGTTATGCATTAGAGACAACTGCATTCACGTTAAATAAGGCACCATCGAAATCCGTTGAGACGACACCATATAAACTATGGTTTAGCAAGAAACCCAAGCTGTCGTTTCTTAAAGTTTGGAGCTGCGATGCTTATGTGAAAAAGTTTCATCTGATAAGCTCAAACCCAAATCGGAGAAATACGTCTTCATAGAATACCCAAAGGAAACAGTTGGGTACACCTTCTATCACAGATCCGAAGGCAAGATATTCGTTGCTAAAAATGGATCCTTTCTAGAGAAGGAGTTTCTCTCGAAAGAAGTGAGTGGGAGGAAAGTAGAGCTTGATAAGGTAATTTGTACCTTCTCCCGAATTGGAAAGTAGTTCATCACAGAAATCAGTTCCAGTGATTCCTACGCCAATTAGTGAGGAAGCTAATGATGATGATCATAAAGGTTCAGATCAAGTTACTACCGAACTTTGTAGATCTTCCAGATTAAGATCCACACCAGAGTGGTACGGTAATCCTATTCTGGAAGTCATGTTACTAGACCATGATGAACCTACGAACTATGAGGAAGCGATGATGAGCCCAGATTCCGCGAAATGGCTTGAGGCCATGAAATCTGAGATGGGATCCATGTATGAGAACAAAGTGTGGACTTTGGTGGAGTTACCCGATGATCGGCAAGCCATATTGTATAAATGGATCTTCAAGAGGAAGACAGATGCTGATAGTAGTGTTACTATCTACAAAGCTCGACTTGTCGCAAAAGGGTTTTCGACAAATTCAAGGTGTTGACTACAATGAGATTTTCTCAACTGTAGCGATGCTTAAGTCTGTCCGAATCATGTTAGCAATTGCCACATTTTAAGAAATCTGGCAAATGGATGTCAAAACTGCATTCCTTAATGGTTTTCTTAACGAAGAGTTGTATATGATGCAACCAGAAGGTTTTGTCAATCCTAAAGGTACTAACAAAATGTGCAAGCTCCAGCGATCCATCTATGGACTGGTGCGAGCATCTCAGAGTTGGAATATACGCTTTGATAAGTTGATCAAAGCATATAGTATTATACAGACTTGCGGTGAAGCCTGTATTTACAAGAAAGTGAGTGGGAGCTCTGTAGCATTTCTGGTACTATATGTAGATGACATATTGTTGATCAGAAATGATATAGAATTTCTGGATAGCATAAAGGGATACTTGAATAAAAGTTTTTAAATGAAAGACCTCGGTGAAGCTGCTTACACATTGAGCATCAAGATCTATATAGATAGATCAAGACGCTTGATAAGTTTTTTTTCAATGAGTACATACCTTGATAAATTTTTGAAATAGTTCAAAATGGAACAGTCAAAGAAGGAGTTCTTGCCTGTGATGCAAAGGTGTGAAGTTGAGTAAGACTCAAGACCCGACCATGGCAGAAAATAGAAAGAGAATGAAAAGTCATTCCCTATGCCTCAGTCATAGGTTCTATAAAGTATGCTATGCTGTGAACCAGACCTATTGTATACCTTGCTCTGAGTTAACAAAGGAATACAATTTTGATCTAAGAGTAGATCACTGGACAGCGGTCAAAAATATCCTTAGTGAGGACTAAGGACATGTTTCTCGATTATGGAGGTGATAAAAGAGCCCGTTGTAAAAAGTTACAACGATGCAAGTTTTGACACTGATCCAGATGACTCTAAGTCTCAATCTGGATACATATTGAAAGTGGGAGCAATTAGCTAGAGTAGCTCCGTGCAGAGCATTGTGGACATAGAATATTTGCAAAATACATACGGCTCTGAATGTGACAGACCCATTGACTAAGCTTCTCTCACGAGCAAAACATGATCACACCTTAGTACTCTTTGGGTGTTAATCACATAGAGATGTGAACTAGATTATTGACTCTAGTAAACCCTTTGGGTGTAGTTCACATGACAATGTGAACTATGGGTGTTAATCATATACAGATATGAATATTGGTGTTAAATCACATGGCGATGTGAACTAGATTATTGACTCTAGTGCAAGTGGGAGATTGAAGGAAATATGCCCTAGAGGCAATAATAAAGTTATTATTTATTTCCTTATTTCATGATAAATGTTTATTATTCATGCTAAAATTGTATTAACCGGAAACATAATACATGTGTGAATACATAGACAAACAGAGTGTCACTAGTATGCCTCTACTAGACTAGCTTGTTAATCAAAGATGGTTATGTTTCCTAACCATAGACATGTGTTGTCATTTTATTAATGGGATCACATCATTAGGAGAATGATGATCTGATTGACATGACCCATTCCATTAGCTTAGCACCCGATCGTTTAGTATGTTGCTATTGCTTTCTTCATGACTTATACATGTTCCTATGACTATGAGATTATGCACTCCCGTTTGCCGGAGGAACACTTTGTGTGCTACCAAACGTCACAACGTAACTGGGTGATTATAAAGGAGCTCTACAGGTGTCTCCAAAGGTACATGTTGGGTTGGCGTATTTCGAGATTAGGATTTGTCACTCCGATTGTCGGAGAGGTATCTCTGGGCCCTCTCGGTAATGCACATCACATAAGCCTTGCAAGCATGTGCAACTAATGAGTTAGTTACGATGATGCATTACAAAACGAGTAAAGAGACTTGCCGGTAACGAGATTGAACTAGGTATTGAGATACCGACGATCGAATCTCGGGCAAGTAACATACCGATGACAAAGGAACAATGTATGTTGTTATGCGATTTGACCGATAAAGATCTTCGTAGAATATGTAGGAGCCAATATGAGCATCCAGGTTCCGCTATTGGTTATTGACCGAGAATAGTTCTAGGTCATGTCTACATAGTTCTTTCTCGAACCCGTAGGGTCCGCACGCTTAACGTTACGATGGCAGTTTTATTATGAGTTTATAGGTTTTGATGTACCGAAGGAGTTTGGAGTCCCGGATGAGATCGGGGACATTACGAGGAGTCTCGAAATGGTCGAGACGTAAAGATTGATATATTGGACGACTATATTCGGAGTTCAGAAAGGTTCCGAGTGATTCGGGTATTTTTCGGAGTACCGGAGAGTTACGGGAATTCGTATTGGGCCTCAATGGGCCATACGAGAAAGGAGAGAAAGGGCCAAAAGGGTGGCCGCACCCCTCCCCTTGGATTAGTCCGAATTGGACTAGGGAGGGGGGGCGCCCCCTTCCTTCCTTCTCCTTCTCTCTTCCCTTTCCTTCTCTCCTACTCCTACTACATGGAAGGGTTCCTAGTTCTACTAGGAAAGGGGGAATCCTACTCCCGGTGGGAGTAGGACTCCCCTAGGGTGCGCCATAGAGAGGGCCGGCCCTCCCCCTCCTCCACTCCTTTATATACGGGGGCAAGGGGCACCCCATAGACACACAAGTTGATCTACGGATCGTTCCTTAGCCGTGTGCGGTGCCCCCCTCCACCATATTCCACCTCGGTCATATCATCGCGGAGTTTAGGTGAAGCCCTGCACCGGTAGAGCATCATCATCGTCACCACGCCGTCGTGCTGATGGAACTCATCCCCGACGCTTTGCTGGATCGGAGCCCGGGGATCGTCATCGAGCTGAACGTGTGCTGAACTCGGAGGTGCCGTACGTTCGGTACTTGGATCGGTCGGATCGTGAAGACGTACGACTACATCAACCGCGTTGTCATAACGCTTCCGCTTACGGTCTACAAGGGTACGTGGACAATACTCTCCCCTCTCGTTGCTATGCCATCACCATGATCTTGCGTGTGCGTAGGAAATTTTTTGAAATTACTATGTTCCCCAACAACATCTTCTTACTCTTTTCTGATTTCTTGTGGGCCACAAATGCGTCCCAGTGATCTCTGATCTTCTCAAACCGGACGGTGAATTCTGGAGTCTTGTCTTTGTCGACAAACTTTGCTTTCAGCTCATTCTTCCACCTCCTAAATAGTTCCCCCATCTTCTTAAGAGTGGCCTCCTTGACCAATGGCTCTATAACTGGTGGCTTCTCCGGATCCTCCTCTCGTGGTAGGGTGAAATTGGCCTTTTGGTACCATAGGTGGATGCTGATCGGGATCATGTCCCTAACAAGAACCCCGCACTGAGCAGAAAATGCGTCCTTGGTCCGGATGGGTTTAATCGGTAGGCCATCGCGTGCGATTTCTTCGATGATGAACTTTTCATCCTGGCGCAACCTTTTCTTCGGGCCTCGTCTCCTTACCGAACTTTGGCTCGATCCGGAGGGCTAGAAAAGAAGAAAGAAGAGAGTTAATATGTGTACATACCAAAACAATTAATGCATCCATTAGCTATAGTCAGCACATGCTTAATTAATATATATATACATATATATATACATACATACATACCTGGTCGGACTCCGTTCGGTCACCGGAGCCGTCATCACGGTGTCCTTCTTCCACCGGTATTCGGCCATCGAAGGCATCATAATCATGTGTTTCCTCCTCCATTGTATGACCGTAGCCTGCTTCTTCACCCTGTCCTTCCAGACCATCGTAGTCGTTGAGATACAACTCGACATCAGCTCCGGATGCGATTATGTCCCCCAAAACATGTTCTGCTTACTCGTCTCGTTTGTGCTCCATAGTTTCTGTAAATATTACGACATGGCAATTATTACACAAACATGACAGATGGATATATTAGTGACAAACATAGACCTAGCTAGCTAATCACAACAAGGAACCATATTAGTGGCCTCGACGCTTCTCATGATTGTTCGACGTCCGGACCGACAACGTGACATATAGAAGAATATATATATATATATATATATATATATGAGATCATAAAAAAAAATTGGATCAACTTGTGCACATCCATAATGGGGGCATTCTTGGTAAATCAGGACCCTCGACCGCTCGGTGTTCCACGACCCTCTACCTTAGTTCCCGACCCTTGACCCCCTCATGTCACGTTTGTCTAGTGTCAAAGGATTCAACAAAACCATGTCTTCATCATTAGGCGAAAGTACCAGGCGCATGACGATGGTACGAAGCTCTTCAAAGTTGTTCTGGAACGGAGTCCGAGATAGGATAATTCGCTTTTTGGTACAAAGTTCAGCAAGAGCCTTCCGAACATCGCTATTTGGAAGGCCTTTGCTAAAATTCGTACCAAAAGGCGGATTATCCTATCCGGGACTCCGTTCTAGAATAACTTTAAAGAGCTTCGTACCATCATGCCCCGGTTACTTCTGGCAAATGATGAAGGCATGGATTTCTTCAATACTTTGACAGTAGGCAACCTCTCGACCCCTGGACGACCCTTGACCCTCGACCGCTCGGTGATCCACGACCTTCTACCCTAGTTCCCGACCCTCGAACCCTCGGCCCCTCGACAACCCTCGAACCCTCGACCATCGAACCCTCGGCGACCCTCGACCCCTCGGTGTCCCTCGACCCTCTCTACCCTAGCAAGCTCCCGACCCTCGCCCCTTGAACCCTCGGCGACCCCTCCCCCCCTCATGTCGAAGTTATCGGGGAGGGGGTATATCGACCCCCCCCCTCATGTCGAAGTTATCGGGGAGGGGGTATATCGATAACGACATACTCGGCCGATAAGAAATAAGAAGAGGAAGAAGAAGAAAAAAGAGGAGAAGAAGAAAGGAATGGAGGAGGAGAAGAAGAAAAAATAGAAGAAAAAATAGAAGAAAAAAAGGAAGAAGAAGGAGTAGAGGAGAAGAAGAAAAAATAGAAATTTTATCTATTTTTTCTTCTTCTCCTCTATTCCTTCTTCTTCTCCTTTTTTTCTTCTACTTCCTCTTCTTATTTTTTTTCTCCTCTTATTCTTCTCCTTCTCCTTCTTCCTTCTTCCTCTTTTCTTCTTTTTGCTTATTTTCCTTCTTCCTCGATGACCCTAACCCTAAACATTACAACTAACGACAACGACTTCGCTTGCATACATATGAACAAATATGATCGATCATCTATGAACAATAAAAACATCATATGATATATGAACAGAAAAAATCACATCTATAAACAAAAAAATTCACATGATCATATATGAACAAAAAAATCATCATATATAATCATACATATATATACATCCATACATCAAAATATATGCAAAAAAACATCATATATATATGCAGAAAACTTTAGTCCCACCAACATATATATATATATGCAAAAAACATATATGCACGCGGTGGGGCCACGGCGGCCACGTCCATGGCGGCGGCGGCAGGGCAGGGGCGCAGGGGCTCACTGGGGGCGGCGTCGGCGACGACGAGGTCGGGGCCGGGCTGACAAAGGAGGCGGCGCGCGGGGCGACGGCGACGAGGAGCGGGCAGCGACGGCGACCGCGGGGCTATGACTGCGACAGCGAGCGCGGGGCAGCGACAGCGAGCACGGGCAGCCTGACGGCGTCGATGAGCTCAGCGTCGTCGGCGGGCAAATGGCGGATGAAAACTGAAAAATCTCTAAGTGTTGTTTATATACCCACACCTTTGGTCCCGATTCGTGGCACAAACCAGGACGAATGCACCCTTTAGTCCCGGTTGGTGCCACCAACCTGGACCAAAGGTCTCTCCTTTTGGGCTGCTGAAAAGAGACCTTTGGTCCCGGTTGGTGGCACCAACCGTGACTAAAGGTGGGCATTGGTCACGGTTGGTGCCACGAACCGGTACCAATGCCCACCTTTAGTCCCGGTTGGTGACACCAACCGGGACAAAAGGCCTGGTGCTACCCCGCGGCCAAAAACTTTAGCCCCACCTCGCTAGTTGAGAGGGGCTCGGAGTGGTTTATAAGCTCCACCGCTGCTGCCCCCTCGAGCTCCTCTCAAATGCAGGCTTACGGGCCTAAACTCACTTTATCTGCCTGTGGTCCTACTGGGCCTTCTGCGGGCCTGAATCCCGGCCCATGGTTGGGTTTCTAGTCATTATCAGGCCGTGGTGGCCCAGTAGGTGGCATTTTTTCCATTTTTTTTCTTTGTTGCTTTATTTTTTTTAATTTTGTTTCTACTTTCAACAAAATACTTATTGTTGCTATTTTTTTATTTTATTAAAGTTTATTTATTTTACTTTATTAAATTTTATTTTGTTTCTACTTATTTGTTTTGTTTTTATTCTACTTATTTATTTTATTTTATTTTTTGCCTTTTTATTTATTTTATGAAAATTCTTTTTGCTTTTAATGTTTTGAACAGAAAATACTTTGATAATTTTAGTTGCATAAATTTTATATAATTCTAGTTTCAGTAATACTAAATTCCTTTAGCTATTAGAGTTTCATTAAAGTTTTCTAGTTCATTCTTTTTTCTATTAGAGTTTCATTAAAATTTTCTAGTTAATTCTTTTAGTTTATTATTTTTGCTATTAGAGTTTCATAAAAGTTTTCCAGTTCATTCTTTTTTATATTAGTTCATTCTTTGAGCTAAATGACCCTGAAATTGAAAAGTGTTTCAAATGAACTCTGAAAAGGTTGAAATTTGGCATGGCATCATCATTTCACCCACATAGCATGTGCAAAAAAGTAGAGAGGGTTACGGCAAAAACTGGATGCACTTCGTGTACAAAACGGACATTCTCTTTCGAGGTATCAGGGTTTCATACGGAAACTCATCTGTTACAAAGGGATTTCATTTCTTCACATGTAACTGCAGTGATATTCTAGATCAAAGGCATCATCATAATAGTTGTGGAGAGAAAGTATTCACTTTTTCTTTGCTTGTGTCCTTTGCTTATTGCGCTGTAACCATGGATAATCTTCATCGTTTATCAGGGTGCTTGGGTCAACCTTGACTTTGAAGGGAGGAATTTCATGAAACTTTTCATAATCTTCAAAAATGTCTGTCTTGCCCTCCACTCCCACGATGTCTCTTTTTCCTGAAAGAACTATATGGCGCTTTGGCTCATCGTATGATGTGTTCGCTTCCTTATCTTTTCTTTTTCTGGGTTTGGTAGACATGTCCTTCACATAGAAAACATGTGCCACATCATTGGCTAGGACGAACGGTTCGTCTGTGTACCCAAGATTGTTCAGATCCACTATTGTCATTCCGTAATCTGGGTCTACCTGTAACCCACCTCCTGACAAATTGACCCATTTGCACTTAAACAAAGGGACCTTAAAATCATGTCCGTAGTCAAGTTCCCATATGTCCACTATGTAACCATAATATGTGTCCTTTCCCTTCTTGGTTGCTGCATCAAAGCGGACACCGCTGTTTTGGTTGGTGCTCTTTTGATCTTGGGCGATCGTGTAAAATGTATTCCCATTTATCTCGTATCCTTTGTAAGTCAATACAGTCGAAGATGGTCCCCTGGACAACGAGTACAGCTCATCACAAATAGTGTTGTCACCTCTGAGACGTGTTTCCAACCAACTGCCGAAAGTCTTGATGTGTTCACATGTAATCCAGTCGTCACACTGCTCCGGGTGTTTGGAGCGCAGACTGTTCTTGTGTTCATCGACATACGGTGTCACCAAGGTAGAGCTCTGTAGAACTGTGTAGTGTGCTTCAGAACAAGAATGCCCGTCCCTGCAAATTATTGAGTCCCCTCCAAGCGTGCCTTTTCCAGTCAGTCTCCCCTCATACCATGATTTAGGGAGACCAATCTTCTTAAGGCCAGGAATGAAGTCAACAAAAAACCCAATGACATCCTCTGTTTGATGGCCCATGGAGATGCTTCCTTCTAGCCTAGCGCGGTTATGGACATATTTCTGTAGGACTCCCATGAACCTCTCAAAGGGGAACATATTGTGTAGAAATACGTACGGGGCCCAGAATGACAATCTCGTCGACTAGATGAACTAGGACGTGCGTCATGATATTGAAGAAGGATGGTGGGAACACCAGCTCGAAACTGACAAGACATTGCGCCACATCACTCTTTAGCCATGGTATGATTTCTGGATCGATCACCTTCTGAGAGATTGCATTGAGGAATGCAAATAGCTTCACAATGGCTAATCGGACGTTTTTCGGTAGAAGCCCCCTCAATGCAACCGGAAGCAATTGCGTCATAATCACGTGGCAGTCATGAGACTTTAGGTTCTGGAACTTTTTATCTGCCATATTTATTATTCCCTTTATATTCGATGAGAAGCCAAACAGGACCTTCATACTGAGCAGGCATGCAAAGAAGATTTCATTCTCTTCTTTGGTAAGAGCGTAGCTGGCAGGACCCTCATACTGCTTTTGAGGCATGCCGTCTTTTTCATGCAAACGTTGCAAGTCCTCCCGTGCCTCCGGTGTATCTTTTGTCTTCCCATACACGCCCAAGAAGCCTAGCGGGTTCACGCAAAGGTTCTTTGTCATGTGCATCACGTCGATTGAAGAGCGGACCTCTAGGTCTTTCTAGTAGGGTAGGTCCCAAAATATAGATTTCTTCTTCCACATGGGTGCGCGTCCCTCGGCGTCATTCGGAACAGATAGTCCACCGGGACCCTTTCCAAAGATTACCTGTAAATCATTGACCATAGCAAGTACATGACCATCGGTACGCATGGCGGGCTTCTTCCGGTGATCTGCCTCGCCTTTGAAATGCTTGCCTTTCTTTCGACATTGATGGTTGGTCAGAAGAAATCGACGATGCCCCAGGTACACATTCTTCCTGCATTTGTCCAGGTATATACTTTCGGTGTCATCTAAACAGTGCTTGCATGCGTGGTATCCCTTGTTTGTTTGTCCTGAAAGGTTACTGAGAGCAGGCCAATCATTGATGGTTACAAACAGCAACGCATGTAGGTCAAATTCCTTGGCCTCATCCCGCACACGTACACCTTGTCCATTCCACAGCTGTAGAAGTTCTTCAACGAAAGGCCTTAGGTACACATCAATGTCGTTGCCGGGTTGCTTAGGGCCTTGGATGACTATTGGCATTATAATGAACTTCCGCTTCATGCACAGCCTAGGAGGAAGGTTATAGATACATAGAGTCACGGACCAGGTGCTGTGATTGCTGTTCTGCTCCCCAAAAGGATTAATGCCATCCACGCTTAAACCAAACCATACATTCCTTGCGTCACCTGCAAACTCCTCCCGGTATGTTCTCTCGATTTTTCTCCACTGCGACCCGCCAGCGGGTGCTCTCAACTTCCCGTCTTTCTTACGGTCCTCTGCTTGCCATCGCATCAACTTGACATGCTCTTTGTTTCTGAACAGACGTTTCAACCGTGGTATTATAGGAGCATACCACATCACCTTGGCAGGAACCCTCCTCCTTGGGCGCTCGCCATCAACATAACCAGGGTCATCTCATCTGATCTTATACCACAATGCAATGCATACCGGGCATTGCGTTCAAATCCTCGTACGCACGGCGGTAGAGGATATAGTCATTAGGGCATGCATGTATCTTATGCACCTCCAATCCTAGAGGGCATACGACCTTCTTTGTTGCGTACTGTCGGGCAATTCGTTATCCTTTGGAAGCTTCTTCTTCAATATTTTCAGTAGCTTCTCAAATCCTTTGTCAGGCACACCATTCTCTGCCTTCCACTGCAGCAATTCCAATACGGTACCAAGCTTTGTGTTTCCATCTTCGCAATTGGGGTAAAACCCTTTTTTGTGATCCTCTAACATGCGATCGAACTTCAGCTTCTCCTTTTCACTTTCGCACTATCTCCTTGCATCAACAATGACCCGGCGGAGATCATCATCGGGCACAACATCGTCTGGTTCCTCTTGACCTTCAACAGCTTCCCCTGTTGCAGCATCACCGTATTCCGGGGGCACATAGTTGTCATCGTCCTCTTCTTTTTCGCTGTCTTCCATCATAACCCCTATTTCTCCGTGCTTGGTCCAAACATTATAGTGTGACATGAAACCCTTATAAAGCAGGTGGGTGTGAAGGGTTTTCGAGTTAGAGTAAGACCTCGTATTCCCACAGCTAGGGCACGGACAGCACATAAAACCATTCTGCTTGTTTGCCTCAGCCACTTCGAGAAAATTATGCATGCCATTAATGTACTCGGAGGTGTGTCTGTCACCGTACATCCATTGCCGGTTCATCTGCTTGCATTTATATATAATTAAGTGTGTCAAAAACCATTACAAAACATCATGGATAAATAAGTGACCAAATTAATAGAAGTTCATCATCACATTAAATTCAAAGTACATACATAGCTCTCCAGAGCATCTAATTAAACCATACATTGAAACTATGTAGAACATTTCAATGCAACAACAAATGCGATCATAATCACAACCAAGGTAACAATTGATCCAACGGCATAATGATACCAAGCCTCGGTATGAATGGCATATTTTCTAATCTTTCTAATCTTCAAGCGCATGGCATCCATCTTGATCTTGTGATCATCGACGACATCCCCAACATGCAACTCCAATATCATCTTCTCCTCCTCATTTTTTTTATTTTTTCCTTCAAGTAATTACTTTCTTCTTCAACTAAATTTAACCTCTTGACAATAGGGTCCATCTTGATCTTGTGATCATCGACGACTTCCGCAACATACAACTCCAATTCCATCTTCTCCTCCTTCATTTTTTCCAATTTTTTCTTCAAGTAAATGTTTTCCTTTTCAACTAAATTTAACCTCTCCACAAAAGGGTCGGTTGGAATTTTCGGTTCAACTACCTCCTAGATAAAAACATCTATGTCACGTTGGTCGGCATAATTGTCATAAACACTAAAACAAATAGCTATAAATTAAATATAATATACCACATCCAAATCATAGACAAGACGAGGGCTGACGTGGGCGGATACCAAAACCATCGCACTATATAATAACAAGCAATAATAAAAGTAAGAAAATTAGACAAATATCTATCTAAAGCAATAATAACAAGCAATAATAAAAGTAAGAAAATCATAGACAGAACAAGAGGCTCACCACGGTGGTGCCGGCGACGAGATCGGTGCGGGCGATCAACGGCGGTGAAGATGGGGACGAGACGTGACAGACCGCTAAACCTAGACAAATATCGAAGATAATGGAGCTTGGAGGTCGAGCTTTGAGAAGAGAAAGCTTAACTAGTGTGGCTCGGGCATTTCATCGAACACCTCATGTGCATAGGAGGTGAGCTAGAGCACCACAAAGCTCTCCCCCCTCGTCGACCAGAAAAAAACAGAGCAATGTGGAGTGCTCTGCTCGCCGGCGATGGGGTATATATAGGCAACTCATTGGTCCCGGTTCGTGACAAGAACCGGGACTAAAGGCCCCCTTCTGTACCGGTTCCAGCCACGAACCGGGACCAATGGGTGTGGGCCAGGAGCGAGGCCCATTGGTCCCGGTTCGTGTCTGGAACCGGGACCAAAGGTGCCAGACCAACCGGGACCAATGGCCACCGAGGCCCGGCCGGCCCCCTGGCCTCACGAACCGGGACAAATGCCCCCATGGGTCCCGGTTCATGAGTGAACCGGGACTAATGGGCCTCCCCGGCCAGAACCAAAGCCCTGCTTTCTACTAGTGAAATGGCTGAGACATAAAGATTGATATATCAGACGAAGGTATTCGGACACCGGAATGGTTTCGGATAGGTTCGGATATTTTCCGGGGTACCGATGGGTTATCGGAACCCCCCGGGGAAGTATTGGGACTTCATGGGCCTTAGTGGAAAGGAGAGAAGGGACACAAGGGGTGGCCGCCCCCCCCCCCCACTGGCAAGTCCGAATTGGACTAGAGAGGGGGCGACGCCCCCCCTCTTTCCTTCTCCATCTCCTCCTCCTTCCCTCTCTCCCCCTCTTGGAAGAGGAAGGGGAGTCCAACTAGGATTGGGAATCCTAGTTGGACTCCCCCTATGGCGCGCCCTAGGGGCCGGCCGGCCTCCTCCTCCCTCCTTTATATACGTGGGGAGGGGGCACCCTAGAACACACAAGTTGATCTTTTAGCCGTGTGCGGTGCCCCCCTCCACAGTTTAACACCTCAGCCATATCATCATAGTGCTTAGGCGAAGCCATGCGCCGGTAACTTTATCATCACCGTCACCACGCCGTCATGCTGACGGAACTCTCCCTCGAGCCTCTGCTGATCAAGAGCTCGTGGGACGTCATCGAGCTGAACGTGTGCTGAACACGGAGGTGCCGTACGTTCGGTACTTGAATCGGTTGGATCTTGAAGACGTTTGACTACATCAACCACGTTACTAAACGCTTCCGCTTTCGGTCTACGAGGGTACGTGGACACACTCTCCCCGCTCATTGATATGCTTCTCCTACATAGATCTTGCATGATCGTAGGAATTTTTTTGAAATACTACGTTCCCCAACAGCCAGGTGGCGGGCGAGGCTGCTGTCGCCCGCTGGGCGCCTGGTGCTTATCGACGCGGTCCTCGACTCACTCCCCACCTACGCCATGGCTGCCATGCGGCTGCCACCTGCGGTCCTAAGCAAACTCGACGGGCTAAGGCGTGCATTCATTTGGAATGTTGCGGACAGAGCCTCGGGTGCTCAATGCCTAGTTGCTTGGGATCGGGTTTGTCGGTCGAGAGAGGAGGGCGGGCTTGGAGTGCAGGCCCTCGGTGTCCAAAACGACTGCCTCCTCCTCAAACTGCTGCATCGTCTTCATTCCCGCGCGCCGTCGAGGTGGGCTTCCTGGGTCTGGGACTAGCTGGCGCGGAGGTCCCTCCTTGGGCCCGGCCGCTCCCCCCTTGAGGGAGAGCACTGGACTGCTCTCGTGAAGCTCCTGCCGGTGTATAGAACGCTCACCAGGGTGGAGATCGACGACATGCGCACGACTTCTTTCTGGCATGACCATTGGCTCCCCTGTGGGGTGCTGCGGGTGGCCTTTCCCGCCTTGTTCGCTCACGCTGTCTGCTCTGAGGTCACAGTTTGGGCGGCCTGCCGCCACGGGGTGTGTGCTCTGTTGGTGCCCCGGCTCACCCCTTGGGCGGCCGGTGAGTGTGTTGCGGTTCAGCTGGTGGTGGCAGAGTGCCTCCCCCAGGACGGACCCGACGCCCGGACCGCCACTCTCTGTGCTTCTCCGTGTGGAGGATTCTCATCGAGAAGTGCTTACGCCCTCTCCCTCTACGGCGGTGTGGGCGCGGCGGCAGCGGCGTCCTTCCTTTGGTCTTCCCGTGCTCTGTCGCAGGTCAAGTTCTTCTGGTGGCTACTCACGCAGTCTCGCATCCATACGCGAGACGTGCTCCTTCGCAAAACCATCCTGGTGTAAATTCAAAAAAAAAACAATATTAATGTTGCTAAAAGGTTTTTTGCTAAAAGGTGGACGTGCTCGTTCGTAATATATTCCCGTGCTCCATCCACGTAATATATTCATGTGGTCAACAATGATAACAGATCCACGCCTTTGAAGAAAATCGAGGAAAATGGCCTCTCATATCATTACCAAACCCTGTTGAAAAGATAAGCCTACAGCACATACCTTTGAAGAAACATATTCCACTAGGCTCTGTATGTTGTACTAGCTATCTGCAACACTAAGAGTATCTTCAACAGGCGCCGAAAGCGCCACGCGCTAAAAACTGTTTTGCCGCGCGTCCATTGCCTGGTTTGGTGCGGCGCGCAGCGCTGCCTCCAGCAGCCGCACTAAAATGCAGCGCGCGCGACTCGCCGGGGCATTGCATATATGGCATTTTGAACACAAAATAAAGTTGAAACATTCAAAATGCAATGAGCATGATATATAAAATTTCACACAAACAAGTTGATAAAGAAAAGTTCATGCCCACAAGTTCATCCAATCAAGTTCAAAATGCAAATCAAGTTCAATACACAAATGAAAGACACATCATTCCTCGTCCTCGTCTTCGTCCTCGTCCTCATCTTCGGAAGATGATTCTTCCGCCTCCGAAGATGAATCTTCCTCCCTCTCCTCATCGCGCACCGCATCACGTGAAGCTCCGACGGTATTGGCAAGATCTTCAACGGCATGAAGAGGCCGCGCGCGAGGCCGATGGTCGGAGGAGCTCCGGCGGAGGCGAGGCCAACGCCACCCGGGCTAGGGTTTGCGGCGGCGGCGGCAGCGGCAGCGGTGGAGGGGTCGCGGCTATAGGATGGGGTGAGCGCGGTGCCGGCGCATGCGTCCATGGGGTGCAGTTCGCCGGCGCCGGCGCGCGCGGGGCGTAGGAGGCGGAGAAGAGAGAGTGCAACGCGAGCGCTCGACTGTGCCGCGCGGAAGCGGGCGCCCCAAATACACCGCGCAAGATAGCGAATCCGACCGCGCGCCCAACTCCTTATACCGCGCGCGCGGTTATTGCGCGCCCGCTGGAGCCACCCGTCGGATTGCGCGCGCGCTAAACTGGCCAAATTTTAGGCACGGCACTTGTTTAGCGCGGCTGTTGGAGATGCTCTGAACATCAGATCAATCTGTGGCCTATTTGTCCTACAGCCATACCTTCGACGAAACATTCTCACTGGACTCTGTCTGTATGGTGTATCTACAACACTGAACATCAGATCAATTTGTGGCCTATCTGTCCTACAGCTTACCTCAAATGGATGGATGCGTAGGGGGAGTTACAGCAGCCGATTGCACCTCCTTTTCCAAGGCACTCCTCCACAAGGGTTGTATAGCCATGATAGAAAACACAAAAAACACCACGCATTGGGTTGTCAGCAAATCTTGTCCGGAGAGACCTCTGCGGCGGCCAGAGCGCCCACGGGAGAGGCCTCCACCCGAACATCTACACTTGTCAGCAGAAGCGCGCATCTCGCGCAGTGGGTCGCGCCTCGCCTGACGCAGGTACTGTTGACGGGGTCAGGGCGACGCCACCGAGATCGTGGGGGCGGCTCCCCGGGGTCGCGTCAGATGGCGTACCTCGCTTGCCGGGGGTGGCTGAACAGTCGCGCATGGCAGCGTCGGTGCGCTCGCTGGGCACTCCCGATGGAGGAGGGTATGCGTGCTGGATGAGAGTGACTCATCGGTTACTGAAAGAGGGATGGGAAATGAACAGAGGATCTACGCGAGTGGAACCGGGCGTGGCATTGAAGTTTTATCTTTTCTCTAGTGCTTTTTTTAGGATTTGTCTCTATAGTGCTCATGTGGTAACTTGTGCTTCTCATTGGGTCCCTCATGTAAGCCGGTAGTGAAACGATGACGTGGCTAGGATGATGATGTGGATAGCTTGCATGTTAAGATAATTAGTTTAGTGGGGATGAACTATTTAGGTATTATAGATTCATGTGGTGGAAGGGCTTCCCTTCCTCCCCGGTGAAAATTCAAAAAAAAACAATATTAATGTTGCTAAAAGGTTTTTTGCTGGTAATGTTGCTAAAAGTTTGTCCACTGGTCGAGTATTAATTTTGTTACTAGAACATAATGCCGCGCGTTGCCGCGCTCATCCTTTAACAGTCATTTGTGGTTTAGTTCAATGCATATCATTCACATTTCTGAATGAATTATTAGTAGTACTAATCATGCATAGCTTGATCCAAAAAGCAGTAGGTATACACGTGAGCTTAATTGCCTGACCTTCCATGCCGATTCTTGATACTTGAAGTAGCGTTAACGGCCAAGTTGCTCAGAAAGGCCCTTGATCAAGCATACCCTGTCCTGGAGGCAACTAACATTCATCGATTCTTTTTCCTCGCGATCTGTAAACCAGATACTACATTTGATTAGATAGGCAATGAATTAAGAGTGTGCAAACAAATTGCATCAGTTGGCTTGTATCTGCCTTCCCACCTGAACGCCACTTCTCAGTGCATAAACCGTTTTCTTAAAACAAAAACTTCATTAGTAAAACTGGATTTGTAGAAAAAGAGAAGTAGTATAGTTGGAATGGGTTAAGCAAATAATTCCTATCATGAGCCATGGTGACAGGAAGGATGAGCTGGGTACTGAAATAAATGAAACCAGAAGTTCAGAACATAGGGCCAACAGTGCATCTCTATCGTCGGTGACTTTTTTTAAAACAAAAGAGAGTTCTGGAAGTTCCAAAAATACCAGCCTTAACAAATACAGTACTCACATATTCTTGCAAAACTGCACAGAATGTATTATTGCTACATATCCAACATCGCATGAAGTAAATAATTAAGATTTGCTTGATTATCAACTGGCCATGAAGCAACCTTAGAAAATTACTAATAGCACTAATAAAAATGCCTCTCGATAGCCCATAATTCAATACTTTGGATGACTCTGTATGTACCATAACTAATATGATGATCTGGCAACTGAAATTTTGCTTACCAATGAGATGCATATTTTTGAAAATGGAGGCATGCCCCCGGCCTCTGCATCATGATGATGCATGCGGCCCTCTTATTAATAATCAGGTCTTACAGCTCGCAAACGGAGCGAAACAAAGTAAATAAACGACAAAAAGTACAGGCGGACAATAACAACCGATACGGTAATAAGATGGATAAGCTCCCTAGACTCCTATCCTGTTATGCGAGCGCCATCCGAACCGGTTAAAGATAACCCGAGCTATCATCTCCCATTGGTTGCACCCAGTAACCAAAGGCTCCCTGGAGTCCATAGAAGTGAGTAAGGACCACGTACGGATCCAAGCTGTAGCTCTGAAGATAACCTGTAAAAAAGTTAAGGTGTGTTGTCTGTTAAAAATCATATCATTCCTGCAGTTCCATATAGCCCATAATAGCGCACATATTCCAATCCGAATACGAGCAGCAGGAGTCTGTTCAACCCCAGCTAACCACATCCCAAACAAAGACACAATATCTACTGGAGGGTTGATATTGAAAGCTATATGAATCGTTCTCCAAAGTAACTTGGCAAGTGGGCATTCAAGAAATAAATGTTGTATTGTTTCATCATGCGCACAGAAACAACACCGTGAATTGCCTACTCATCGCCTCTTAATTAAGTTGTTCTTTGTGAGTATCACTTGCTTGTGGACAAACCACATGAAAATTTTAATACGCAAACGAACCTTAACCTTCCATATGTGTAGTGACCTTGAGAGAGGGGGCCAGAATTAATCAAATCCGTATAAAAAGATCTCACCATAAATATCCCATTCTTAGTTAACTTCCATTGTGTTGAGTCCGGTAGGTCGGAGAGTTGAACCTCTATCAATCTCCGAACCAGGTGCATCCAGGCGGTCCATCTCTCGCCTACTAACGCACGTCTGAACTGGATGTTCAAGGGAATAGTTTGAAGGACGATGCCTACGTAATCCTCCTTACGTTGCACAATATTATAGAGGGTTGGATATTGTACGGCCATAGGTGTCTCTCCTAACCACGTATCCTCCCAAAATCTTGTTGACATACCGTTGCCTACCAAGAATTTGACCCTACGAAAGAACATGTCCTTCGTTCTCATAAGTCCCTTCCAGAACGGCGAGTCAGTCGGTCTCATGGTAACCTGGGCTAGTGTTTTCGAGTGCAAATAGTTATTATGCAGGATTTGAGACCACATGCCCTCCGGCTCTGTCTCTAACCTGTACAACCATTTGCTCATAAGGCATTTATTCTTAATTTCTAAGTTCTCAATACCGAGACCCCCTTGGTTTTTAGGTCAGCAAAGGATATCCCATCGCGCGAGACGGTATTTCCTCTTGGCCTCATCAGACTGCCAAAAGAAACGGGATCTAAAGAAATCAAGTCGCCTTCGGACCCCTTTAGGAATTTCGAAAAACGAAAGTAGAAACATCGGCATACTAGTCAGTACGGAGTTGATCAAAACTAGCCGACCTCCATATGACATCAGCTTGCCCTTCCAGCAGCTGAGTTTTTTTTCAATTCGTTCTTCAATACATTTCCATTCTTTGTTGGATAACTTACGGTGATGAATCAAGATTACCAAGTAACTAAATGGTAAAGCACCTAATTCACATCCGAACAATTGTCTGTAAGTGTGTTCCTCGTCTTTGGCCTTCACAAAACAAAACACCTCGCTCTTATGAAAATTAATTTTTAAGCCAGACAATTATTCAAATAGACACAAGATAAGTTTCATGTTACGTGCTTTAGCCATGTCATGCTCCATGAATAGAATAGTGTCATCAACATATTGTAGAATGGACACCCCTCCATCAACTAGATGAGGAACTAGACCCTCTACATGGCAACGCTGCTTGGCCCTGCCAATAATGACGGCCAACATATCGGCCACAATATTGAATAGAAGAGGTGACATGGAATCCCCTTGTCTCAACCCCATATGCGTCTGAAAATAGTGACCGATATCATCGTTCACCTTAATTCCAACACTACCCTTCTGGACTTGAGTATCCACTTGGTTCCTTCAGGCTTCACTAAAACCCTTCATTCGCATTGCCTGCTGAAGAAAAGGCCATTTTACTTTATCATAGGCCTTCTCTAAATCCACTTTGAAGATAACCCCATCCAGTTTCTTCGAGTGAATCTCATGCAGCATTTCATGTAGGACGACCACCCCTTCGAGTATATGTTGTCCCGGCATAAACGTTGTCTGGCTTGGTTGAACCACTGAGTGAGCAATTTGTGTCAGTCTATTGGTTCCCACCTTTGTGAAAATATTGAAACTCACATTTAGCAGACAAATGGGCCGGAATTGTTCGATCCCAACAGCCTCATTTTTCTTAGGTAGCAACGTTACCATACCAAAGTTGAGGTGGAACAACTCCAAATGGCCGTCAAAAAAATTGTGAAAAATAGGCATAAGATCATCTTTAATAATATGCCAACATTTCTTATAGATTTCAGCCGGAAACCCATCTGGTCCCGGTGCTTTATTCGGCTTCATTTGGGTTATGACCTCATGAACCTCTTTCTCAGTAAACGGTGCAGAGAGAACATCGTTCTCTGCTGCCTGTAATTGAGGTATATCATCAATCACAGACTCATCTAGAGACACCGTGGATAAATTCGGGGGTCCAAAAGGTTTTTTATAATAATTGGAGATATACGCTTTCAGATTTTCATGTCCCACTATTGTCCCCTCATCCTGTTCAAGCTGTATGATTTTCTTCTTCCTATGTTTACCATTTGCAACCATATGGAAAAATTGCGTATTGTCGGTCCCTTGGACAACCTTTAGCGTTTTCGCACGCAACGCCCACTCAAGCTCCTCCTCTCTCAGGAGAGCACGTAGACCTTGCTCAGCCTCGGACTTGGTTCGATGCTCATTAACAGAAAGGAGAGTGGCTTCAGCCTTTAAGTCTAGTGCCTCAATCAGTTGAGTAAGACGCTCTTTTTCCTGTTTGTAAATCCCACTCTCATTTCTGGCCCAACCTCTCAGAAATTGTCATAGATGTCTAATTTTATTTTGCCATCTCTCGACATGCGTCCTTCCCGTAACCGGCTTAGCCCATTCGTGTGCAATCATCTCCATAAATCCTTCTCGCTCAAACCAGCTGTGCTCGAAGGAGAAGATATTTTTATTTGCCACATGGGTAGCCTCACCCGAGTTTAAAAGGAATGGTGTATGATCCGAGATCACTCTTTGCATCGCATGGACCGACACCAACGGTTACTTTTGCTCCCACTCAACACTAGCAAGAACCCTATCCAGCTTTTCATAAGTCAGAATAGGTAAGGAGTTGGCCCATATAAATTGTCTACCGGTGAGCTCTATTTCTCTCAAATTAAGACTCTCGATAATCATGTTGAACATCATAGACCAACAGCCATCAAAATTGTCATTATTCTTTTCTTCTCTTCTCTGGATAATATTAAAATCCCCCCGACTAATATTGGCACATTTTCATCTCCACAAATCCGCACTAGATCGGCCAGAAAGTCAGGTTTAAACTCAGGTTGTGCTGCTCCATATACAGCAACTAGTGACCAACGGAACCCATCCAGCTTTCATCTTACCCTGAATTTAACCGAGAAGTCTCCCTGAACCACAGTAAGCACCTCTAAAGTCCCGCACCGTACTCCTAGTAAGATCCCATCGGATCTTCCTCTAGGAGGTAAAATGTGCCAATCAAAATCGATACCAACTGAGAGTGTTTGAAGAAACTGTGATGTGAAATTATCTCGTCCAGTTTCCAAGAGTGCAATAAAATCTAAGTGTTGTTCTAACGTTGTCTCTGCTAAGAATCTTTGTTTAGCCAAGTCAGCTAGACCTCTGCTATTCCAAAAGAGTCCTTCCATAAGTCATCATGGATTTTTTTTTCTTAAGCTTAACTCTAGCACTTCGGCGTACTGCCGAGGTAGGATAAATTTTCTGCTTCCAGGGCCGTTTGGGCTTCTCCTCAACACCCCGCGGGAAAACAGGGTTGTCTACGATAGAGACTGCACCCTCCATCAAGAGAGGCTCTACCGTATTTGTGGTCTGCAGATCCTGCTCATCCTCAGCCTCCACAGTAGGCAACAGGTTATTACATATATTTGCGAGATCATTAATTCCTAAGTTATTCATCTCATTGTCATTCATAGGTTTGATAGATGCAAGGTTATGAATGATCTCAGAAGCTCTCTCCGCTTCCAAGTCTAAAAGATCATTAACGGATTTGACGACCTCGGTTTCATTTGATCCCAAAGAAATTCCTAAGTCGTTTGCCTTATCAACTATTTCAGTCTTAGAGAAATGCAAAATTGAACAATTTTTATCAAAAGACGGACCTGTAGTAGCCTGGGCATGACAAAGTGAAGGAAATATGCCCTAGAGGCAATAATAAAGTTATTATTTATTTCCTCATCTCATGATAAATGTTTATTATTCATGCTATAATTGTATTAACCGGAAACATGATACATGTGTGAATACATAGACAAACTTAATGTCACTAGTATGCCTCTACTTGACTAGCTCATTAATCAAAGATGGTTATGTTTCCTAACCATATACATGTGTTATCATTTGATTAACGGGATCACATCATTAGGAGAATGATGTGATTGACTTGACCCATTCCGTTAGCATAACACTTGATCGTTTAGTATGTTGCTATTGCTTTCTTCATGACTTATACAAGTTCCTATAACTATGAGATTATGCAACTCCCGTTTATCGGAGGAACACTTTGTGTGCTACCAAACATCACAACGTAACTGGGTGATTATAAAGGAGCTCTACAGGTGTCTCCAAAGGTACATGTTGAGTTGGTGTATTTCGAGATTAGGTTTTGTCACTCCGATTGTTGGAGAGGTATCTCTGGGCCCTCTCGGTAATGCACATCACTATAAGCCTTGCAAATAATGTAGCTAATGAGTTAGTTACGAAATGATGCATTACGTAACGAGTAAAGAGACTTGCCGGTAACGAGATTGAACTAGGTATTGGATATCGACGATCAAATCTCGGGCAAGTAACATACCGATGACAAAGGGAACAACGTGTGTTATTATGCGGTTTGACCGATAAAGATCTTCGTAGAATATGTAGGAGCCAATATGAGCATCTAGGTTCCGCTATTGGTTATTGACCGAAAACAGTTCTAGGTCATGTCTACATAGTTCTCGAACCCGTAGGGTCCGCACGCTTAAGGTTTCGATGATAGTTATATTATGAGTTTTGATGTACCGAAGTTTGTTCGGAGTCCCGGATGAGATTACGGACATGATGAGGAGTCTCGAAATGGTCGAGACATGAAGATTGATATATTGGATGCCTATGTTTGGATATCAGAAGTGTTCTGGGTGAAATCGGGATTTTACCGGAGTACCGGGAGGTTACCGGAACCCCCCGGGAACATAATGGGCCTTAGTGGGCCTAGGTGGAAGAGAGGAGAGGCGGCTAGGTATGGGCCGCGTGCCCCTCCCCCCAGTCCGAATAGGACAAGGAGAGGGGGGCGGCGCCCCCCTTCCTTCTTCTCCTCCACTCCTTCCCCCTCCCAAGTCCTAATCCAACTAGGAAAGGGGGGTGAGTCCTACTCCCGGTGGGAGTAGGACTCCTCCCGGCGCGCCCTCTCCCTTGGCCGGCCGCACCCCCCCCCCTTGCTCCTTTATATACGGGGGCAGGGGGCCACCTCTATACACAACATTGATCTCTTGATCTCTTAGCCGTGTGCGGTGCCCCCCTCCACCATAGTCCTCCTCGATAATATTGTAGCAGTGCTTAGGTGAACACCTGCGACGGTAGAACATCAAGATCGTCACCACGCCGTCGTGCTGACGGAACTCTCCCTCTACACTCGGCTGGATCGGAGTTCGAGGGACGTCATCGAGCTGAACGTGTGCTAGAACTCGGAGGTGCCGTAGTTTCGGTGCTTGATCGGTTGGGCCGTGAAGACGTATGACTACATCAACCGCGTTGTTCTAAAGCTTCCGCTTTTGGTCTACGAGGGTACATGGACAACACTCTTCCCTCTCGTTGCTATGCATCACCATGATCTTGTGTGTGCGTAGGAAATTTTTTGAAACTACTACGTTCCCCAACAGTGGCATCCGAGCCTGGTTTTATGCGTAGATGTCATATGCACGAGTAGAACACAAGTGAGTTGTGGGCGATACAAGTTATACTGCTTACCAGCATGTCATACTTTGGTTCAGCGGCATTGTGAGAGGAAGCGGCCTGGACCGACATTACGCGTACGCTTACGCGAGACTGGTTTCACCGTTGCGAGCACTCGTTGCTTAAAGGTGACCGGCGGGGGTCTGTCTCTCTCACTTTAATTGAACCGAGTGTGGCTACGCCCGGTCCTTGCGAAGGTTAAAACAACACTAACTTGACAAACTATCATTATGGTTTTGATGCGTAGGTAAGAACGGTTCTTGCTAAGACCGTAGCAGCCACGTGAAATTTGCAACAACAAAGTAGAGGACCTCTAACTTGTTTTTGCAGGACATGTTGTGATGTGATATGGTCAAGACGTGATGCTATATTTTATTGTATGAGATGATCATGTTTTGTAACTGAGTTATCGGCAACTGGCAGGAGCCATATGGTTGTCGCTTTATTGTATGAAATGCAAACACCCTGTAATTGCTTTACCTTATCACTAAGCGGTAGCGATAGTCGTAGAAGCAATAGATGGCGTAACGACAACGATGCTACGATGGAGATCAAGGTGTCGCGCCGGTGACGATGGTGATCACGACGGTGCTTCAGAGATGGAGATCACAAGCACAAGATGATGATGGCCATATCATATCACTTATATTGATTGCATGTGATGTTTATCCTTTATGCATCTTATCTTGCTTTGATTGACGGTAGCATTTTAAGATGATCTCTCACTAAATTATCAAGAAGTGTTCTCCCTGAGTATGCACCATTGCGAAAGTTCTTCGTGCTGAGACACCACGTGATGATCGGGTGTGATAGGCTCTACGTTCAAATACAACGGGTGCAAAACAGTTGCACACGCGGAATACTCAGGTTAAACTTGACGAGCCTAGCATATACAGATATGGCCTCGGAACACGGAGACCAAAAGGTCGAACGTGAATCATATAGTAGATATGATCAACATAGTGATGTTCACCATTGAAACTACTCCATCTCGCGTGATGATTGGACATGGTTTAGTTGATTTGGATCACGTGATCACTTAGATGACTAGAGAGATGTCTGTCTAAGTGGGAGTTCTTAAGTAATATGATTAATTGAACTTAAATTTATCATGAACTTAGTACCTGATAGTATTTTGCTTGTCTATGTTTGTTGTAGATAGATGGCTCGTGTTGTTGTTCCGTTGAATTTTAATGCGTTCCTTGAGAAAGCTAAGTTGAAAGATGATGGTAGCAATTACACGGACTGGGTCCGTAACTTGAGGATTATCCTCATTGCTGCACAGAAGAATTACATCCTGGAAGCACCACTAGGTGCCAGGCCTGCTGCAGATGCAACTGACGAAGTTAAGAACGTCTGGCAGAGCAAAGCTGATGACTACTCGATAGTTCAGTGTGCCATGCTTTACGGCTTGGAACCGGGTCTTCAACGACGTTTTGAACGTCATGGAGCATATGAGATGTTCCAGGAGTTGAAGTTAATATTTCAAGCAAATGCCCGGATTGAGAGATATGAAGTCTCCAATAAGTTCTATAGCTGTAAGATGGAGGAGAACAGTTCTGTCAGTGAACATATACTCAAAATGTCTGGGTATAATAATCACTTGATTCAACTGGGAGTTAATCTTCCTGATGATAGTGTCATTGACAGAATTCTTCAATCACTACCACCAAGCTACAAAAGCTTCATGATGAACTATAATATGCAAGGGATGGACAAGACTATTCCCGAGCTCTTCGCAATGCTAAAAGCTGCAGAGGTAGAAATCAAGAAGGAGCATCAAGTGTTGATGGTCAATAAGACCACTAGTTTCAAGAAAAAGGGCAAAGGGGAGAAGAAGGGGAACTTCAAGAAGAACAGCAAACAAGTTGTTGTTCAAGAGAAGAAACCCAAGTCTGGATCTAAGCCTGAGACTGAGTGCTTCTACTGCAAGCAGACTGGACACTGGAAGCGGAACTGCCCCAAGTATTTGGCGGATAAGAAGGATGGCAAAGTGAACAAAGATATATGTGATATACATGTTATTGATGTGTACCTTACTAATGCTCGCAGTAGCACCTAGGTATTTGATACTGGTTCTGTTGCTAATATTTGCAACTCGAAACAGGGACTACGGATTAAGGGAAGATTGGCTAAGGACAAGGTGACGATGCGCGTGGGAAATGGTTCCAAAGTCGATGTGATCGCGGTCGGCACGCTACCTCTACATCTACCATCGGGATTAGTTTTAGACCTAAATAATTGTTATTTGGTGCCAGCGTTAAGCATGAACATTATATCTGGATCTTGTTTGATGCGAGACGGTTATTCATTTAAATCAGAGAATAATGGTTGTTCTATTTATATGAATAATATCTTTTATGGTCATGCACCCTTGAAGAGTGGTCTATTTTTATTAAATCTCGATAGTAGTGATACACATATTCATAGTGTTGAAACCAAAAAATGCAGAGTTGATAATGATAGTGCAACTTATTTGTGGCACTGCCGTTTAGGTCATATCGGTGTAAAACGCATGAAGAAACTCCATACTGATGGACTTCTGGAATCACTTGATTATGAATCACTTGGTACTTGCGAACCGTGCCTTATGGGCAAGATGACTAAAACGCCGTTCTCCGGAACTATGGAGCGAGCAACTGATTTGTTGGAAATCATACATACTGATGTTTGTGCTCCAATGAATGTTGAGGCTCGCGGCGGGTATCGTTATTTTCTCACCTTCACAGATGACTTGAGCAGATATGGGTATATCTACTTGATGAAACACAAGTCTGAAACATTTGAAAAGTTCAAAGAATTTCAGAGTGAAGTGGAAAATCATCGTAACAAGAAAATAAAATTTCTACGATCTGATCGTGGAGGAGAATATTTGAGTTACAAGTTTGGTTTACATTTGAAGCAATGCGGAATAGTTTCGCAACTCACGCCACCCGGAACACCACAACAAAATGGTGTGTCCGAACGTCGTAATCGTACTTTACTAGATATGGTGCGATCTATGATGTCTCTTACTGATTTACCGTTATCGTTTTGGGGTTATGCTTTAGAGACGGCCGCATTCACGTTAAATAGGGCACCATCAAAATCCGTTGAGATGACGCCTTATGAACTGTGGTTTGGCAAGAAACCAAAGTTGTCGTTTCTTAAAGTTTGGGGCTGCGATACTTATGTGAAGAAACTTCAACCAGATAAGCTCGAACCCAAATCGGAGAAATGTGTCTTCATAGGATACCCAAAAGAGACTATTGGGTACACCTTCTATCACAGATCTGAGGGCAAGATTTTTGTTGCTAAATTCGGATCCTTTCTATAGAAGGAGTTTCTCTTGAAAGAAGTGAGTGGGAGGAAAGTAGAACTTGATGACGTAACTGTACCTGCTCCCTTATTGGAAAGTAGTTCATCACAAGAACCGGTTCCTGTGACAACTACACCAATCAGTGAGGAAGCTAATGGTATTGATCATGAAACTTCAGATCAAGTTACTACCGAACCTCATAGGTCTACAGAGTAAGATCCGCACCAGAGTGGTACGGTAATCCTATTCTGGAAGTCATGTTACTTGACCATGGCGAACCTACGAACTATGAGGAAGCGATGATGAGCCCAGATTCCGCAAAATGGCTTGAGGCCATGAAATCTGAGATGGGATCCATGTATGAGAACAAAGTATGGACTTTGGTTGACTTGCCCGATGATCGGCAAGCCATAGAGAATAAATGGATCTTCAAGAAGAAGACTGACGCTGATGGTAATGTAACTGTCTACAAAGCTCGACTTGTTGCGAAAGGTTTTTGACAAGTTCAAGGGGTTGACTACGCTGAGACTTTCTCACCAGTAGCGATGCTTAAGTCTGTCCGAATCATGTTAGCAATTGCCGCATTTTATGATTATGAAATTTGGCAAATGGATGTCAAAACTGCATTCCTGAATGGATTTCTGGAAGAAGAGTTGTATATGATGCAGCCGGAAGGTTTTGTCGATCCAAAAGGTGCTAACAAAGTGTGCAAGCTCCAGCAATCCATTTATGGACTAGTGCAAGCATCTCGGAGTTGGAATAAACGCTTTGATAGTGTGATCAAAGCATATGATTTTATACAGACTTTTGGAGAAGCATGTATTTACAAGAAAGTGAGTGGGAGCTCTATAGCATTTCTGATATTATATGTAGATGACATATTGTTAATAGGAAATGATATAGAATTTCTGGATAGCATAAAGGGATACTTGAATAAAAGTTTTTCGATCAAAGACCTTGGTGAAGTTGCTTACATATTGGGCATCAAGATCTATAGAGATAGATTAAGACGCTTAATTGGACTTTCAGAAAGCACATACCTTGATAAAGTTTTGAAAAAATTCAAAATGGATTAGGCAAAGAAAGGGTTCTTGCCTGTATTACAAGGTGTGAAGTTGAGTCAGACTCAATGCCCGACCACAGCAGAAGATAGAGAGAAAATGAAAGATGTTCCCTATGCTTCAGCCATAGGCTCTATCATGTATGCAATGCTGTGTACCAGACCTGATGTATGCTTAGCAATAAGTTTAGCAGGGAGGTACCAAAGTAATCCATGAGTGGATCACTGGACAGCGGTCAAGAATATCCTGAAATAGCTGAAAAGGACTAAGGATATGTTTCTCGTTTATGGAGGTGACAAAGAGCTAGTCGTAAATGGTTACGTCGATGCAAGCTTTGACACTGATCCGGATGATTCTAAATCGCAAACTGGATACGTGTTTATATTGAACGGTGGAGCTGTCAGTTGGTGCAGTTCTAAACAAAGCGTCGTGGCGGGATCTACATGCAAAGCGGAGTACATGGCTGCTTCGGAAGCAGCAAATGAAGGAGTCTGGATGAAGGAGTTCATTTCCTATCTAGGTGTCATACCTAGTGCATCGGGACCGATGACGATCTTCTGTGACAATACTGGTGCAATTGCCTTGGCAAAGGAATCCAGATTTCACAAGAGGACCAAGCACATCAAGAGACGCTTCAATTTGATCCGGGACCAAGTCCAGGTGGGAGACATAGAGATTTGCAAGATACATACGGATTTGAATGTTGCAGACCCGTTGACTAAGCCTCTTCCACGAGCAAAACATGATCAGCACCAAGACTCCATGGGTGTTAGAATCATTAATGTGTAATCTAGATTATTGACTCTAGTGAAAGTGGGAGACTGAAGGAAATATGCCCTAGAGGCAGTAATAAAGTTATTATTTATTTCCTCATATCATGATAAATGTTTATTATTCATGCTATAATTGTATTAACCGGAAACATGATACATGTGTGAATACATAGACAAACTTAATGTCACTAGTATGCCTCTACTTGACTAGCTCATTAATCAAAGATGGTTATGTTTCCTAACCATAGACATGTGTTGTCATTTGATTAACGGGATCACATCATTAGGAGAATGATGTGATTGACTTGACCCATTTCGTTAGCATAGCACTTGATCGTTTAGTATGTTGTTATTGCTTTCTTCATGACTTATACAAGTTCCTATAACTATGAGATTATGCAACTCCCGTTTATCGGAGGAACACTTTGTGTGCTACCAAACGTCACAACGTAACTGGGTGATTATAAAGGAGCTCTACAGGTGTCTCCAAAGGTACATGTTGAGTTGGCGTATTTCGAGATTAGGTTTGTCACTCCGATTGTCGGAGAGGTATCTCTGGGCCCTCTCGATAATGCACATCACATAAGCCTTGCAAGCAATGTAGCTAATGAGTTAGTTACGGAATGATGCATTACGTAATGAGTAAAGAGACTTGTTGGTAACGAGATTGAACTAGGTATTGGATATCGACGATCAAATCTTGGGCAAGTAACATACCGATGACAAAGGGAACAACGTATGTTGTTATGCGGTTTAACCGATAAAGATCTTCGTAGAATATGTAGGAGCCAATATGAGCATCTAGGTTCCGCCATTGGTTATTGACCGGAAACAGTTCTAGGTCATGTCTACATAGTTCTCAAACCCGTAGGGTCCGCACGCTTAAGGTTTCGATGACAGTTATATTATGAGTTTATGAGTTTTGATGTACCGAAGTTTGTTCGGAGTCCCGGATGAGATTACGGACATGATGAGGAGTCTCGAAATGGTCGAGACATGAAGATTGATATATTGGAAGCCTATGTTTGGATATCGGAAGTGTTCCGGGTGAAATCGGGATTTTACCGGAGTACCGGGAGGTTACCAGAACCCCCCGGGAACATAATGGGCCTTAGTGGGCCTAGGTGGAAGAGAGGAGAGGCGGCTAGGGCTGGGCTGCGCGCCCCTCCCCCCAGTCCGAATAGGACAAGGAGAGGGGGGCGGCGCCCCCCTTCCTTCTTCTCCTCCACTCCTTCCCCCTCCCAAGTCCTAATCCAACTAGGAACGGGGGGGTCCTACTCCCGGTGGGAGTAGGACTCCTCCCGGCGCGCCCTCTCCCTTGGCCGGCCGCACCCCCCTTGCTCCTTTATATACGGGGGCAGGGGGCACCTCTATACACAACAATTGATCTCTTGATCTCTTAGCCGTGTGCGGTGCCCCCCTCCACCATAGTCCTCCTCGATAATATTGTAGCAGTGCTTAGGTGAAGCACTGCGACGGTAGAACATCAAGATCGTCACCACGCCGTCGTGCTGACGGAACTCTCCCTCGACACTCGGCTGGATCGGAGTTCGAGGGACGTCATCAAGCTGAACGTGTGCTAGAACTCGGAGGTGTCGTAGTTTCGGTGCTTGATCGGTCGGGCCGTGAAGATGTACGACTACATCAACCGCGTTGTTCTAACACTTCCGCTTTTGGTGTACGAGGGTACGTGGACAACATTCTTCCCTCTCGTTGCTATGCATCACCATGATCTTGCGTGTGCGTAGGAATTTTTTTGAAATTACTACGTTCCCCAACACGCACCACCGCCATCGCCCACCACCCACAAGCTCCACGCAGCCCCAAGGTTCCCAAAGCGGCGCCTTCAAGAAGGGAACGACGTCGTGAGCGCCGTCGCCGCCCAACAAAGTTAGGGCTTTCACCCAAGAGACCTAGGGGAAGGGTAAGTGAGGGGATCACTCCATACCGGAGCCTCCAAGGAGGCGAACGGCGCCCTCCGGCGTCGCCGTCGACACGGCCGACCATGCCCGAACTAGATCGCCGCCACTAGGAGCGCCTCCTTGATACGTCTCCAATGTATCTATAATTTTTGATTGTTCCATGCTATTTTATTATCAATCTTGGATGTTTTATAATCATTTTATATCATTTTTTGTACTAACCTATTTACATAGTGCCAAGTGCCAGTTCTGTTTTTTGCATGCTTTTTACATCACAGGAAATCAATATCGAACGGATCCCAAACACCGCGAAACTTTTTGGAGATTTTTTTGGGCCAGAAGGAACACTATGGGCCCTGGTGGCACCTGGGGGGAGTTCCGAGGAGAGGACAACCCACCAGGGCGTGCCAGGAGGCACAGGCGCGCCCTGGTGGGTTGTGCCCACCTCGGGTGCCCCCCGAACCACCTCTTTGCTCGATAAATACCCCAATTTTCCAGAAACCATAGGGGATTTGATGAAATATTCATCCAGCCACCGCAGAGTCCAGAAACACCAGATCCAATCTAGACACCATCACGGAGGGGTTCACCACTTCCATTGGTGCCTCTCCGATGATGCGTGAGTAGTTCCTTGTAGACCTTCGGGTCTGTAGTTAGTAGCTAGATGGATTTCTCTATCGTTCTTGATTCTCAATACAATGGTCTCTTGGAGATCCATATGATGTAACTCCTTTTGCGGTGTGTTTGTTGGGATCCGATGAACTTTGAGTTTATGATCAGATCTATCTTCTTATATCCATGAAAGTTATTTGAGTTTCTTTGATATCTTATATGCATGATTGCTTATAGACTCGCATTTCTTCTCCGATGTTGGGTTTTATTTAGTCAACTTGATCTATTTATCTTGCAATGGGAAGAGGTGTCCGGTAGTGGGTTCGACCTTACGGTGCTTGATCCCAGTGACAGAAGGGGAACCGACACGTATGTATCATTGCCACTAAGGATAAAACGACGAGATCCATATCTAACGCCATAGATAAACGGATCTTTTCTACATCATGTCATCGTTCTTAATGCATTACTCCGTTTTTCCATGAACTTAATACACTAGTTGTATGCTGGATAGCGGTCGATGTGTGCAGTAATAGTAGTAGATGCAGGCAGGAGTCGGTCTACTAATCTTGGACGTGATGCCTATGTAATGATCATTGCCTGGATATCGTCATGATTATTTGAAGTTCTATCAATTGCCCAATAGTAATTTGTTGACGCACCAATGCTATTTTTCTCGAGAGAAGCCACTAGTGAAACCTACGGCCCCCGGGTCTTCTTTCTCATATATTTTCCTTTGCGATCTATTTGCCTTTGCTTTTATTTTCAGATCTACTAAACCAAAAACCCAAAAATACCTTGCTACAATTTATCTTATTTATCAACCAATCTGCCAATATTTATATCTCTCACGTTCGTTACCCGAAAGGGATTGACAACCCCTTTAACACGTCGGGTTGTGAGGTGTTGTTATTTGTGTGCAGGTGCTGTTTACGTTGTGTTGCTTGGTTCTCCTATTGGTTCGATAACCTTGGTTTCACATCTGAGGGAAATACCTACCGCCGCTGTGCTGCATCATCCCTTCCTCTTTGGGGAAATACCGACGTAGCTTTAAGCGACATCACTCCTGTACAGA
>NC_053022.1:550298284-550320369 GCF_003073215.2 Triticum urartu
ATAATCGCCGCAAAACTATATATAGTGACCGTAAAGAGCGTACTGTTACATACGTTGACCGCCAATGTATTTTTCTCATTTCAAATTAAGCCATATTAATCGGAAAGGACACAGTATGGACTACTACTACTAGTACTAGTACTTCTTTGATGTGTCCCGTCAACTCGCCGAACGAGGAGAAGCTTGCTTACTACGCCTCTCCCTCGCCCACGCGCGCGGTGGTGCGCAGGACGAGGAAGGGGTTTTGACTACAGCGCCCTCTCCCTCTCCTTCTCCCTCGCCCTCACCCTCGTGGTGGACGTGCAGCAGTTCAATCGGTGTCAGATTGCCAAAAGCATATTGTACTGTAGTATCATCATTGTTGGACCTTCCGAAGAGGCGAAGAGCCAAGTGCAAAGTTCACACGAATACGAACTGTTGAACCTCCCGAAGAGGCAAAGAGCCAAGCACAAGGTTTTATAGGAGTTGTCATCCTAGTAGGAGTGTACTAGTACAACTATAGCGAACGATGCTACTGTATGATGCCACCACGTCACGAATATCCAAAGCTGTGCCACCTTTTTTTCTTTCTCAAAGAGCATGTTGGAGCCCGTGCAACAACCACACAAGTTGCACGTACACATAACACATTTACTAGTAATAAATTCTAAAGGAAAAATGCTAGTATGCCACACAAGTTCATCTCCAATTCATGTGATAAATTTGTGCACGACTAGTCTACATATATTCACATCGCTACCGTTCACAATTACCATACTCCACTTACACGTTATAGATGCGCTACATGTCCTCCTCCAGGTTCCAGTCCCAGGTGTTCTTCATGGATGGCACGATCCATAGTGGTGGGCAATGGGAATCATTGTCGCAGCTTTCTAGTCCGGTTCCACACGATGGAGACTCAGCCAAGCTGAAGTGGCATAAATCAGGGATAGCGTGTCCCAGCATGTCGTTCATCCGGTGGTGCGCACTGAAGACACAACCATGCTTCATGAACGGCAGGCCTTCCGTGTCATGCACGGAAGGTGGCATCCGCTTCACAATGGGGTAGCTGTCCCCGATGAAAAGCGAGTACTCTCCAAGAGTGTTCCTCGGCATCCACGTAGCATCACGGTGGTCGAACTCGGCGCCGTTCATCCGGTACACGCGGCATCCCAGATCTGGACACATGGTGACGTACATAGTCAAGGTCCATGCATAATAATGTTGTGCTCAAATGTGGCGGTCAGTAATATTGTGCAGCAAATAGTACTACTCTGGTATAGAGGAAGTAAAATAACCGGCTTATTATATATAGCCACTCTTGGCTACATGGATGAGATAGTAAGACATGGAAAAACAAAAATGATGGCAGCTAGTGGGTTCAAGTCTTCAAGGGCCTAGCTAGCTATATGCGTCCTCCAAGGTAAAAAGTACTCCTACTAGTACTACAAAGTATACTACTAGTACAACAATGAAAGAGAAGGCGAGAGGGTTAAAAAATGGAATACCTGGGTAGATGGTGACGGTCCGATCGTGGTAGATTATGTGACCATATTGCACATCAGTGGTACCATGGGTAACAACTGCTAAGATACTTGATCCCAATATGCCAAAGTCAGCTACAAGGTTCCAGGTTAGACCGAATCGCGGATGCAAATGCACATCCAGGATCGGCGATCTTATTTTGATCGGGGGATGACTGGTCCCTGCAAAATAATGGAGTACCGTTAGGGATGCAAATGATGGTTTGTGCATTCCGTTTGTAATATCCCGTACCGTAGGATGGCAACTAGATGAAACAAGTCCCCTGGCTGGTCACCGCGAAGATGCGGCCTAGATTGCGCACGGCGTCTTCGAACGTGTAGGGGTACAAATCTGCCGCCGCCAACACGCGCCAGCCTCTGCCGTTACTGCCTCTTGCATTGAAGGCAATCCTTATGTCGAACACCGTGATGAGATAGTAATCGTCGTAGCCGCGTCGCTTTGTTGGCGGGTCCGCAATTGCTATCTTCTTCAATCTCATGTAGGCATCATCATACGTATTCAAGCCCAGCCAGTCCGAAAGGCCGATCCCAATGGTGGAGAAGGGGTCTACCGGAATGGCCGCACTGCTGTGGATGTTGTGCAAAATGATGGTGGTATCCGGCCGGAGGTATGCAAGCCAATCTTCGTTGGCACCGACCCAGACCTATATATAAGACGGTGGGCAGCGGACAAATTACGGGATGGAAATGGAATAACTAAGTACTACATGATCAAACTCCATTACTGACCTGCTCATCAGAAAAAATCCGACTACCTCTCAACATCGGGAACTCTAGCGGAGTCAACGTGCAACCATGGCCAGGGAGCGGTGGACTGTTCGAAGGATTGTCCCATAGAAGAACCTTCTCCTCGAGGACGCATGGAAGACCAACAAGCATGGCCTTTTCCCAAGCCTTTTTAAGCCACGTCTTGAAAAAGTTGGTGCAGGAAGCACCGAGTCTTGCGGCGGTGAGGACGCCGGAGCGGCGTGCGATTTCTCCCACAGGATCGTCGTCCATGGTCTCCCAGCCCCGACGAGGAGGAGAACTGCCTGGCGAATCCATGGGAGCAGCGACGAACTGCCTTCTCTTCGGGGGGAGGGGAACTGGCGAGGAGGAGATAAGAGTGTAGTAACCGCAGGGCCTCGTCCCTTCCAACTGTAAATCGTTCCTCAGCGAAGGGGTGAGGCTATTATTTACTACTAGTACTCCCTCCGATTCTTTTTACTCCGCGCATAAGTGCAGACCTGGATACCAAGGCAGGGGCTCGATGCATGCTTTCTGGACGGAAATACCCCTGGCGCATGGATGGGAGGAGCTAGCAGCTATAAATGCCCCATGCAGCCCATTGGCTGTCTGCCCGCATTCTCCTCTCTCTGCATGCTGCATGGATGTCCCCCTCTCTCTCACATGACTGCATGCGGTGGCGTTGGCCTATGAGAAGCTCGCGTGGAGATAGCAATCTTCTCTCCAGAAGTGATTTTTTTGAAAGAAAGGGATTATGGAACATTATGGGATTGCATTATACTGTAAATAATAGCACTAGTAAGAAATTTTTGGCACTAGGTAGTAGTTTTTGGCGTGGATTAAGAAATTTTGGGTATGTTTTTGCCATTTTTTGTACACGCCAACTAGTGTCAAAAAACGTCTTACATTATGTGACGGAGGAGTACGTACTCGTACTGTAGCAGTACAAGTACTACTTTTCTCAACTAGTAGTGCGATGTACTGTATTTCTAGTCTAGTCTAGTATAGTGCACCAGTTTTGAACTCTTGAATCTCAGGGCCAAGGAGCTACAGTTGGAAGTGGAGGGTACTACTGTTCTCTAGAACCATCGCTGTACTATCAATGTAGGGGAAGTACACCTGTGTAGTGGCCTAGTGGGTACTCTCGGTGCTCTATTCAGCCGCTCCTCTCACGTAGCTGGCCTACTCAGCCGCTCCTCTCACGCACACACTAGCAGCCTGTTTATCAGTGATGGTTACTGCGGGGGCAGAACATTTGAGTTATTTGATACAGTGAGACTAGGCTTTTCGCTTCCATTTGTGGAGGTGTAATGGATCTTGTCGAACTTTGTTAGTAGTTCCTTCTTTATGAATGAGATGGAGCAAAGCTTTTGCCTCCGTTTAAAAAAAACACGTCAAAAGGAATTTCTTTTATAGTAGTGCTGATAATGGAGTGAAGTCCATGCGTGCAACGCCACAAGCTACAGAGTATAGTAGTAGAGCACTTTATGTACAGAGCCATATTGCACAGTTCCCAATGCCCCGCCAGGCTTTTCCGGCTCCTCAGGCTTAATTGGGAGGCGCTAGTTTAAATATGCTACTAGCTGATGAGGAAGCTGCAAGCGAGGTGTGGCTAGGGTGAGCATGCGAGCCACGGGATGCTGGGAAGGAAAACCCGTTCACGTGGCTAGGCTGTCCAGTGCACCCAGATTGTGGGGCCGCACGTCCGTTTGACTTCAAAACTCAAACTACTCGTGTAAAATATTGGCTCGCGGCGAAGTGTAGTAGTACTATTTTTAAAAAAAGGTCATCTTGCGTTCGGCCGGGATCAAACCCACAAAACGAGGTATACACTCCCGCGACCACTAGTAGTACTCGTTGGAGTACAACGCAACCTAGAATCTCCTTTTGTCGCTAGTAGTACGTACATTATTCCTTACAAGAAACCCCTAAGAGCATGGTTAATAGTATAGCCAGCTGCTGGCTATAAGCTAGTGCCATGTCATCTACAACCCATCTTATAGCCAACATGTAGTAGTAGTTTATTTCTTATAGCCCGCTGACTCAGCTCTATTGTACTTGCTCTAATAACGCAAGAAACCACTAAAATGCCAAGAAACTACTACCACTTGCATACGTGGCAGACTTAAGATAAGACTACCTTATAAACCATTATACATGCTCTTACCAACAAAAATCCTCGAGTGACCTCCTACCTCCGGCCCGTCCACCTAGTCATCCTCGACCATGGGACGCAGCTACCGCCGCTGGCAAAAGGCGAGGTCAAAACCGCCGGCGGTGCGGAGCCCATGTTGCGGCAGCCTGGATGCCAGCTCCGTCCGGCGCTCGCGGTCGCTAGCTAGCCAAGATAGCTCCGTCTAGCTGCTTGTCTCCAAGGTTTGCTAGCTAGATTGGCAAGGCAGTGCGACGGCTTGCTCGCGCGCGCCGCGCTAAGGCCAGCCATCTGGCTCGAGTGAAGGCCAGCGCGGCGGCTTGCTCGCTCGTGAGTCATGCTCGGGCCAGCCTGCCAACCCGTGCGGAGGCCAGCGCGGCGTCCGGCCCGTCCGGTGGAGCGGCGGCCAACTCGCTCATCATCGGCGCCACCGACGAACACGCATCAGTACTGTTTGAAGTAATGTTCAGGAAAAATAATGATTTGACGGGGAATAACAAGATAGAAGGTCAGATGTGGGTCCCTCGTGTCAACGGTCAAACAAAATGTGTTGGTTTAAGCTGCCTCGTCAGCACGGACGTGTGGGCCAACCCTGTCATAAATGGGTTTAAACGAACCTAATCGGTAGGAGTACTAGGTAGTTTTTGGCGTGGATTAAGAAATTTTGGATATGTTTTTGCTATTTTTTGTACAATAGATTCTTCCTAGGGCTGGTTGAAAGTGGTAGTTTTTTGTTAAATACTCTACATATTGTAAGTAGGAGTGAAAGTTAAGCTTTGGAAGCCAATAAGCAAGGCTAGTTACATAGTGCATATGTGTACATGATTGAAAGTAAATATCAACCATGAGTGACTAATATCTTGATGGAAAACTCGAAACTATGGAATACTAGGTAAAAAATGCATTGTTGGACATACTAGCAATGTTCATGTCCGTTGCAGCAAATCATAATTAGAATAATACTTATTCACAAACTTGGTACAAAACACTCTAATTTTGATATACATATGTCACTAGAGATATATTATGTTTCAATTAGAATATATTCCTTGGGCTGTTTTGGTGAGGTCAGGGAGGGATGTGGTTGGTTTAAGATACTAATTATGGGTTTTTCTGCAAATTGGTAGACAAGTGGGATGTTGGTGAGAAAAGGTAACAACTTACCTCACAATCGTTAGATGTAGATCTAATGGTCAGAAACGACGGATGGCCGACACACCAGCATCACCAACTTAGTCTTGTGTAGGAGTACTAGCAAGATCCGTGCATCGCACGAAACATCAAGATGCATTTTTTTATAAATCACTTGTTGTGATTGACCCTTGCAGGAGTAATCCCATGTGTAAAAACTAATGATATCTTAAGAAATATGAGATAAGGTGAAGAGGAGTGGGGTGTGGTGGTGGTTGGTGGTCGAACTGAGCGGAGGCATGGGGATTGACGACGCCGGCAGCGGCCACTAGGCCAGTTTGTTCCAGAGGCTTCCTTTCTTAATTGCTCAACAATGAGGTTTGTTGGAGATAAGGATGAACGAGGGAAGACCTTGTCTGCAAATGTGGAGAGGGGTGCGGGTACCTTTTAGTTTAATTTCCATCCATCAGATATAGATCGGACGGTCTATATTGCAAGATGGCACACGTACCATCATCACCAACTCAGTTTTTTTATAAGAGAAGAAATATAAGTATGGAGATACAAACGTATTATCGATACTTGCTTCCGTAAACTAGCATCTACATTGTATTCAACGCCTTGACATGTGGGGCCTTAGCACAATGACTTCTCGACTGTGTAAAACAAAGATTTTCGCGTCGCCGATAAGGAGGGGGTGACGGCGGTGCGCTTTTTGGCTTGCTCTAGTCCTAGTAGTCATACTAGGTGGTCTAAGCACGTGTAGATTTATTCTCTTTCATGTGTCGTGTTCGCCGTACTGCCACGACTATTCATGAGTAGACGGTAAGTTATTCACGGGGAAACCCTTGTTGAGCATGTTTGCGAGAGAGAGAGAGAGAGAGAGAGTGTGCGTGTGTGATATGTTATAGACTGAGGCAATGATAACAGATTCTTTGTGTCTATGTGTGTGGAGGATAGAGAGAGAAATGTACATGGGGCTTTGTGTTGTGTAACGTGGAGACACATATACATAATTAGAGAGTGAGTGTGTGAGATACACATGCGGACATGAGGAGAGATGAGGATCCAGATAAATGGGTGTTTGTGTGTGTCTATGTGTGTTTGTGCACGCGTTTGTGTGTGAGAGCGAGAGAGTGTATGTGGAGTAGAGAGACCACTGATGATGTAAACCTAGTATAAGGGAAGGGGGAATGGTGTGACACGTGTAGTAGCGAGATAGCACGGGTGCGGGCGGGGGGAGTAGACTACTTGGAAGAGACATCGAGTGTGTGTGTGGGAGAGGGGTGTGAGAGCGAGAGAAAGAGAGAGCTAGTGACGGAGAGAGAGAGGGAGGAAGAGAGGGGGCGAGAGGGGTCGTTTGTGTCCATCATTGGCGTACAGATAGGGAGACAATGTTGATGTTGTCCGAAATTGGCCTATGAACGGAGACGCAAGGGAAGCGAGTCATCGTGTGTGTGATAGGGACTTCATGAGAGATCTAGAATAGATGGTGTAGAGAACAATGTGCGAAATCGAGAACGATTATACATTATGGAGCTATGAAAAGAGTCACGACATATATGTATATAGGGAAGGAGCTGGGGCGGGTCCGCATGTGGGAGAGATAGAAAGAGGAGAGTGGTGCACAAGGAGACAAAGTGTGCTTGTTTGCAGTGGGGGTGGTGTGTGAGGTGAGTGCGCGAGAACCACATAACTAGCGAGATAGACGTTTGGGGCGACGTTTTGTGTGTATGGGAAATATACACTCTACATAGTGCGTGTGCTTGGGTAAGAGAGATAGCGAGAGACCTAGAGAGTGAGGGAAGAGATGTGTGCATGCCCGAGAGACAAAGTGATAGAGACCTATGTTGGGGTCCAGACTTTACAAGAGAAAGGGGTGTTAATGTGCTCGTGTGTTGGTGTTTGGGGGAGAGAACGACTTCTCTCTATGTGTGTGTGTGTGTGTGGTGGTGGGGGGGTTGACTTCAGATAAAGAGTGAGGTGTCTATATTTGAGGGACTTTAGCGTAATTGAGATATTGTGCACTCATGGTTGATCAATTTGTTTCACAGTTTGTACTATGAGATAACGATACTTTTGAACATGCATGATATACCTTGATGTACCAGAATTACAAACCTAAGATTGGAATTTTAGAATTCGACTCCATCATTAGCTTTTGTAATTCATTTAAACAGAGGTACATTTTTTAAGCCGGGATTTCGTGATTTCAAATTCATATATCAAACCTAGAGATATACACATACGCGCATGTTCAAACTTTATAATCATCCACTTTATTCATACACATACACATTTTTGCTTTTGTCATCATATTTAGGATAAACACATTTGGAATTTCATTTGAATTGGACCATATGATGGTATTTGCTTGTAGTAGCTCAATGATCCATATTTGAATTGAATGGACAATCTAAGTTTCGAGTTGGAGACATTGATTTTCAAAACTTGCACATTTTTTTGCGTGCAAAACAAACAAATTGTCGGCCATGATATCATAGTCGGCCGTACGAGAGCAGAATACTTATAATTTTAGGCGCCAAAAGCTTTCAAACTTCCCGCTCACATCGAAATATCACGCGCCCGAAAGTTTAGCCCTGCGATATTCCTGTTTTACCCCTGCCACATGAATGGAAAAGGGCTGCTTTGGTAACTCCATTGTTTTCCCCTCTTTTCCCCCTCCCCTTCCCCTCCCCGACCCCCAACCACGGCAAGCCACCGAATCTAGTCCTCCATCGCAGCGGTGGATCTCACACCCCGCCGGATCTACCTTCCGCACCTTGGAACCCCCAACTGCCAACTCACCACTTCACCGGAGCCGCTTCAGCGACTGGCTTGTCCACCGCTCCAGATCTCCTTGACCGCCATCATGGTCCACCGTACCGGACCTGCTTAACCGGTGCCCTCGTCCACCACAGCGTAGGCCCTTCACTGACTCCCTCATCCGCCCCTTCGCTGGCCCTTCATACAAGCCCTCGTCCGCCTCAACAGATCCACCTCACCGAAAGCACTGTACAACGCGCCCGCCGAAGCCTTCGTCCACTACACCGGACCCGCTCCACGGACGCCATATTCAACTCCACCGTCCCTGCTTTACCGACGCTGCAGCCTCATCAGGTTATTTCGATTTGTACTCCTTCGGTTTTTCTCTTTATCATGAAAATGTTCACTTACCACAGATGAGATTTCTTGTATGTTGACAGGCGCCGCAACCGTAGCACCGAAGCCGCTTCAGCGATGGCGACAGCCGGCCCAAACTCAAATGCAACACGAGCACCATCGACGATCCTTAGCTATCAAGTATGACAATGATACCCATACGCCGCCGAGAATCAGGTACTATTATCCAATGGTCGGTGCCTACGTTCACTTTCCTAGCATAAGCACCACACCTTTGAATTTCTTCAGGGCATCATTCAGTTTTTCACGAGATGCGTTATTCTGCTTGCACTTGTAGGGCCATACTTCTGGCAGTGAACATGTTACATGTGCTAAATTACATACTAGTGCATGTATAGTTAATATGCTTTAGTTTTGTTCTGATGCCACCTGTTGGTTCCATTAGACTGCTTAATGTCTTCTATGCTTAATTACACATCAGCAAACTAGCATGTGGTTCCGCTGCTTTTTGTTCGTTTTACCCTACATTTTCTGATGCTAGCTATTACATCACTGCTCCGAGCCTCTGTTCATTACTTGTTTGTGTGTTCTTGATCTTCCCAAGTTGCATGACTAATTTGATGCTTCTATTAATTATGGAGCTGCCAACCCCATCAAGCAAAATATTTGTTCTTTTGGGGCTGGCACCTCGAACAAGCATAAAAATAGAGGGAGGCAGATATATTGTCGTGTATGCACACACCCTTCTTTCATTAGTTTAGATGAACCATTGATGATCAATTCGGACCAGTGCATGCGATTAAAATTAATTTTACCTAAATAGATGGTGCAGAATAAACTACAACAACTAGATTTGCAACCACGGGATGCTGACGATATCTTCAAAGAACATTGCAACACCAGCTAGGCTTCACAGCAACATATGGTAAGCCAGTGTGTTTTAGTACATGTGAAATGTAATGCGAGTGGGCTGCTTTCTTGGCTTGTGCCCTCAACGTGTAATCCTATCGAATTACAAATAGTTCAGTTGTCTGCTTTGCTGTATTGCTTGATTCGAATGCTTATTTGTTGTTACGCTATACCTGAGTTGGCCAATATGTCAGCAGTGCCTGCTGTACTATCGTAAATAAATGCATGCCTATTTCATTTGTGTCCTTTACTTTTCCTCTCAACTTCATCACAAGACTGTCTTCGTAGTTTATATGAGGCCACACTATTAAGTGCTTTCTCAGATTATTTCAACTGCTTAGATGCCTTGGCAACTTAAATATAGCGGTTGTATACTCCCTTTCAACTAGGGATGTCAACTGGGTCCCGTTTAATCCCGATTAAAGTCCACTAGTGGTATGATAGTTCAAAAGAGCTTTTGTTTTTTGAGGAAAATGAACTAGGGAGGTAGCAAAAACTAACTAGATGGGATTGGCGGATGTCGTTTATTTGCCACTTACATCCCTAGTTTCATCTTACCATTTTAATTTCTTTTTGGCTGATGATGCTTCGAACCATTTAATTATAGTTTGCCATGCTCGGCAATAATTCGTCCGTCGTTTACCATGTAATCTTACTGCCTGGATCTTGCGATAACTATCTCTTACTGATGTCCAGCGGAAACCTTTCAGGATGTCGTTCACACTAGGACACAATGTACAGCCCCATAATCTATTTGTGGAAGCAGTGCGCCATCCATGTTACCAGATGGTAGCAGTTCAGAGGCAACACCGCCGGAGAGCAGTCTGAGCACAGATATTATAGTGCTTGAGGCTCTACTAGAGGCAGAAAGAGATGGTGTGGCTGCCATGAATGAGGTAATCTTTATCTTGAGGCTGGAAATTACGGAATTAGCGGCACGCATTATGCAAGCAACCCAAGAATTGGAGGAAGTAAGAATGTTGCATTTGAAGATGGAGGAGGTCCTGCTGTTTCTGCTATCTGAAGCCCAAGGTAATCCCGGTTCTTCTTTAGACACCAGTTCAAATTGTCATTAGATTATTGTACTTGCATGTTGTGTCATGTCTTTGAATGGATTATGTTGCAAGACCCCCTATGTTGTCCATGTGTTGTAATTATCTGAATTTTTTAGGCGAGGTAATCCTCAGTACTTGTATGATTGACATAAGGTGACCTATTTTTCGTGTGAGCATATTGTATTGGATGAAATAACTGTTTGACTCAGAGTGTATCCAACCTACTGAATTCGAAGATCACGGCATTTCTAAATCATAATCATATATAAAGGTGGAATAAATCTTTGTTGTGGTTTTGAAGAAATAAATAACAAAACATATAATTATCTGTGGATATTCGTAATCGAATACAAATTGGATTTGAATTTAGTTTGCCAGGTCCCAGGGCAAACGTGAATGCTAATTCTCCCAAGTTTTGAACGAAGCGGCTAAAAACCCACTATAATTTGTTGGATGCACGAAGCAAGTGTTTGTGAGATGGAAATTACTGTCTACCCCTGACACTTGACATCCTTATCGACCAGATTTACACTGCTGTCGATAGGGGTAGACTAGTAACTTCAATCAGACGTGACACGACGGCCTCTGAGCCCATTCATACACGGTGGGTGCCAAACGTGGGTGGCAAAACACATTTGATTCAAGCTCATCCGAAAGACATGTGTCTCTTCCTCCATTTCCCCATTCATACACGGTGGGCGGCAAAACAAACTCTCCTCGTCTGAAATCGATGTAGGCTAATATTTTAAATAGAGGAAGATGTGTAACTTCCATCAGACGTGACATAACCGCCCTACCTGTCAGCCCCGTTCATACACCGTGGGCGCCAACCGTGAGCGGCAAAACACCCTCTCCTCGCCCGACATAGTTACCGGCAAATATTTGGGAGATGCGAGATTACCGTCCTATCCCCAACCGACACGATGTCCGAAATTTTAAACGGGGGATAAGTTCGTAACTTTCCCCCATTTTAGAGAAGCGCGTCCCAAAGTTTGAGATCCCCCCTCCCCTCCATTTCCCCATTCATACACCGTCGGCGGCACGACAGCCTCCGCACTGTGGCCAGCCTCCTCTGTCCGCCACCCCATCATCCACCTTACCGGAGCCGCTACCCCTACCCCGTCGTCCACTGCAAGAGATGGACGTCTCTCATCCACGGCGCTAGACCAGGATGCTTTCATCGCCTCCTCTCGCTTCATCGGCGTCGTCGTCCACCTTGCCGTTGCCGATCCTATGACCGCCTCGTCCACGGCAACATGATATATCCCCCGACCCGGCCGTCTGCTGTCTAAAGTCTTCTTCCCCGCCACCGACAGGCATCGCACCCGCAGCACCCTCAACGTATCAACATGGGCCTACACGGCGTCGCAAGAGAGGTGGTACTCTTCCATATGCGCTTAAGTTATTGATCTCACCCAGAAAATAGATCGTAATTTGTTTACTGTACTTTTCTTGTCCATACCAAATCGTAGTGGCTAGTTGAAAGCAAACATTGGTTGCAAAGTAGCTTTGTACAGTTTGCACCTTCAGATCCGCCATGGCACGAGCACTATACTCATAAAGCTTATGGTTTCCCCCTTTATATTCACTACCATCATCGTAGGTGCTTCGTGTCGTGCTAGCACTGCACCTCAAGACCTCAACCCAAAGCTTACGTGTTGAAATACGAATCTAATATGATGCGCATATCACTAAAACAGAGAATTTTTAATTGGTCACATAATGTTCCTATATTCGTTTCGAAAAGCATGTGCGCCACCCAGTGGTCCAGCTAGTTCCACTTTCCTGATTTTTCTCTTGATGCTTAGGGTTTTCCCCTTTTATCTACTCTACTATGATCTGCGCAGGTGCTTTCTGTCGTACTAGCATTACTCCACCCTTCAAGCTAAACAACACAACACTCAGAATTCGAAAGCTTAGTTGTTCAAATAAGATTGTGATATGATACTGATATTAGTTAACCAACACATTTAATTGGTTAGCTAAAGGTCCCACTTGAGTTTCCAAATGCATGTCGTGACATATAGAGAGACAGCATAATTGCATTTCTTTGTCACTTGTTGACCGTACTTTCTTGTCCATACCAAATCTTAGTTGTTATTTCAAAGCAAACATCGGTTGCTGACTACCCTTTGCGCGGTTTGCAGCTTCAGATCTGCCATCCCACTGCCACGGTCAACACTGTACTCATCATGCTCATGTTTTCCCCATTTTATGATGACCACAATCAGCGTATGTGGTTCGTGTCGTAATAGCACTGCTCCACCCATCGAGCTAAACAAGCTTAGTTGTACAAATTCATATCTGATATTAGTAAAACTGAGAGATGTTTAATTCGTTAGCTAAATGGTCCTACTTTAGTTTCGAAATGCATTTGAGCAACATGTGGAGAGACCAGAAAGAATAGTATTTCTCTGTGCACTCTGGTTCATCATGGGTGGCCAACCGACATTGTATTGAAAGACTTGTAATATCTTCAATCTGCTTGCTCTTCTGCTCTTCTTTAAGATGATACTCTTCTCTTGCGATCGACTAGTCAGGTCGAGTTGTTCTCCCTTAGTATATTTTGAATCTGTCAGGTCAGGTCGACTTGTTCTTCTTTACTATATGTTGAAGCTATCATCTGCGAAGTGTCATCACTTCTGGAGCTCTCATATTTTGAGTAGTAGGCCACATTATATTAATGCACACAACAAATTACAGCATGCATGGCATCTTTTAAAAGAATTGCAGAGATAGCACAAAGGGGTTTGCAGGGAGGCAGTATTGGATTAGAATCACTTCTGCATTACAAAGAAAATCTCACTTGTTTTTATGTTTTCATGCATGCCAGATATTGAACATTATCAAAATGAATATGAGAATGGGTGCACGAGAGGAATATTGTGGAACGATCCACTGGCTAACAAACTTGGCATGGTGGAGGATGGCCTATCTTATTCACCCATCAAGGTGCTTGCTCTAACTTTGCAAAGTTGTATTGGTCGCACATATTTTGCATCTAACCTCTTGCATTACTTCTACTTTGTTACACCATCTGCTTAGTTTAAGCATCATATATGAGTATATGCCATACCTATCCATTTTCTGTACCTATTCCATGTGTCGCCGCACTATGTTATTCCAGTCAAATGTTGTTCTTTCGTAATAGATGTCCAAAAGGAAGAGGGTGAGTGCAGATCGTCAAGGAGTACAAACTAGGTATTTGGAAGAGGTAGTGATACCTGTTAAATTAGATAGATCAGTAGCAAGAAAACACAGGCCCAACTGTACCACACTTTACCCCTACTCCAGTGGCCAAACCCCTATTAGAACTGCTGGGAGCCCAGCGTCAGGTACTGTCTATGATATCAATTCAAAATTTGAATTCCTAAATTTCTGCTTGTGCCTTACCTTCTCTCTTGTATGAAAAATAATTTCAGATGAATCTCCTTGCTCAAAGGATCATACGATCTCAAAACAATAATGAGCTCTGCATTGCTCTTGTCAGTACCTTTCTCCCTTTTGCCTTGTAACACTGTACTTAATTAATTGCTATTTGATTATGTATCATCAGTCTGCACCTGAGCTTCATTATCCTCTGTTTCTTCCAATATTATTTGATCTATATTTACTCTTTGCAAAATGTAGAATAATGGCAACGCTTATAAAGAATTTTCTTTGGGGAATTTATTGAATTATCCTTCCATCAACATGGAGAAGGGCTTTATCCAGCCCGTGTTAACATGTAATGTAAGTTCATCCTTCTCAAGCCTTCAAACTTTGTTCTAGTATAGATTTGGATAGGCATCATTTCCTCCACTGCTGTTTGCTTTGCTGTTTACATTTGATTGGATGTTTGCAACAACTACCAGTTTCAAATTGTAGTTGTAAAAACATGTTCCTTATGCAGAACAGATCCATTTATTTGCTTATATAATTGTGAAACCTGTTACGTGTCTCCTTGTTTCTCTTTCAGACTTGTATCTCTTACGCCAGGCAGAACTTTAGGGAAGATAGTGAGCCAAACCATCTTGAGGACAGCGAGATGACCCCAAGGTCCTGTCTTGATGAAGACAGTGAGTTGAAGCTACTCACCAGCAGGTGTGAGACAACCTCTGTGCAGTCGTTGCCTCAATCAGTTCGACTTCTTCAGTCTCAACTTAAAGCGGAAAGGCTTGCTTCAGCTCAGCTCCGACTTGAAGTCAAAGATCCAATGAAGATGTCAGAGGACTGCCGTGCGCACCATCATGCCTTAAATCTAGTGTTGATGCATCTATCGTTGACATAACTGAGGTCTACTCAGCTTCTTCAGCTATTTGGGGGGCCCGACCTGGCCAGGCCTAGTGCCTTCTGAAGTGCTCTTAGTTTTGTATATTCTTTTGTCGGCGCGTTTATTTGCACTGGTGGCGAACTTTGATGCCCAGTGGATGTAATATGTGTGATAACCATGATAGCCTAGCGTAAGTTGCTTGCTTATTTATTTCCTTGTTGTCTTGTTTATTTGTTTGCTTGTAGTCATTGCAGTTCTTTTTCCGCGGTTTGCTAGTGGCTGCAATAACCTATTTTTTAAAACTAGGCCACAATAACCATGGGCTAATATTTACTATAGTGACACTGGGCCTCCTAAGGGCCATAGAAACAGTGGGCCTTCTACGGGCCGTAGAAACAGTGGGCCTTCTACGGGCCGTAGAAACAGTGGGCCTTCTACGGGCCATAGAAACAATGGGCCTTCTACGGGCCATAGAAATGATGGGCCTTCTACGGGCCGTATCATCAATGGGCCTTATACGGGCAGTATGATCGATTGGCCAAACATGGGCCAATAACAGGCCACATTATGGCCGTAAACAGGCTAGAGTTGGAATCGTCCGTTCATGGGCCGACCATAATGGGCCATCGTTAATAGGCCGTATTTGATGATGCTATGAAAACGGCCCAACGTATTAATGGACCACAAATGGGCTGACTGTAACCACGGGCTGAATTTGGCCCACAAGCAGAAAATGACAGTAACGGGCCATAAGTAAACGAATGCTGGAAATGAGCCCAAGAATAAATGGGATCTGAGAAGGACGAAAGATAACATGGACTGGAAACGGCCCAACGGAATAACGGGCCGTTAATGGGTATAAAGTGATACACTATTCATTACGGGCCAGTTTCACCACGGGCCGTTAATGGCTGTAAAGTGATACACTGTTCATTACGGGCCAGTTTCACCACGTGTCGTTAATAGGCCAAGAGTTACATAGGGCCTCATATGGGCCGAAAGACGTCATGGGCCATACATGGGCCAGAAGTGAAAACGGGCTGGAATAATATTGGGTGGCCCAGATGATGCTATTGGACCTAATTCGGATATGGCGTAACGGGCCTTGGGTTAGCGGGCTGTAAATGGGCTATATGTGAACATGCCGTTAACAGGCTTTACATGGTCTGGCCCGCCACCTTTTGACCAAGTCAAACGGGCCGGCCCTTTCACAGGAATGGGCCTCTGTTGGGCCGTGCCATGTGTCGACGTATCATAGGCGCCTTTTGTCCAATGAGTGGATGACATCTGTCCCAACGATGAGCCGACACGTATTTCCTCTAGCCAATGATGATTTTACATGTGGAAAATCCCCATTGGTCGGGGCTGTTAACGGGTTATCAGATCCAAAACCCGACCCGATAGCTTAACGGTGTTCTGTTACGGTGGATGCCACATGTCGGTCACCCTTGACGAAAGCACTTCTGTGACGCGCGATTTATCGTCATGGAAGTGGACACTTCCGTGATGATAATTTTGGTAATGTCATGCAACACTTCTACGACAGCACAGGTATGACTATGTTGATTCTGTCATAAATTTGTCATGGATGTACATGCATGAAAAAAACGCGACCTACTGTGACACACACGTATCATCACGGAAGTGTATTTTTTTGTAGTGTGTCATGCAAGTTCTTTTGCATAAGCACGTATGACTATATTCGGAATACATGCCTACATTACATTGACGAACTGGAGCTAGTTCTGTGTCACCCTAGGTTATGACTGTTACATGATGAACCGCATCCGGCATAATTCTCCATCACTTATCCATTGCCTATGAGCTTTCCATATATTATTCTTCGCTTAGTTATTTTCCCGTTGCTATTTCTATCATCACTACAAAATACCAAAAACATTACTTTTACTACTGTTACCTTTTGTTACCGTTATCACTACCATCATATTACTTTGCTACTCAATACTTTGCTGCAGATATTAAGTTTCCAGTCCTGGTTGAATTGACAACTCAGCTGCTAATACTTGAGAGTATTCTTTGGCTCCCCTTGTGTCAAATCAATAAATTTGGGTTGAATACTTTACCCTTGAAAACTGTTGCGATCCCCTATACTTGCAGGTTATCAGTCCTCGGGAGCGCTTTTCTCTATATAAGAGTTTGTCCAGGCTTGTCCTTTGCTACAAAAAGGATTGGGCCACCTTGCTGCACTTTATTTACTTTTTTTACTTGTCGCTCGTTACAAATTATCTTATCACAAAACTATCTATTACCTATAATTTCAGTGCTTGTAGAGAATACCTTGCTGAAAACCGCTTATCATTTCCTTCTGCTCCTCGTTGGGTTTGACACTCTTACTTATCGAAAGGACTACAATAGATCCCCTATACTTGTGGGTCATCACTACACAGTGGGGGCATTACACCACATACCTCGTCGGCCATCAAGCCACCGGTCTGCATTCAACAGACCGTTCAAATCCCATACATTACTAGCAGCTCGGCTCCCACAGTCCGCCTCATATACCTAGAAAATCTGTACCGCGCATACATAACTATGCACTTAAAATACCCTAGGCAACGGCGGAAGCGCAACATGGACAGACCTGAAAGTACTCCCATAACTTTCCTTTTTTAATTATTTTTTTCTTGTTTCCCTCCACAGGTGGCTCAATGGCTGGCCTCGGACTCTATCGAAGTCCGGGTCCGTACACTCACCTAAGGGCTATTTTCGTCAAGGAGTCCCTTCACCGAGGACAGGCGGCGCAGACGTGCGACAGGAGGTCCAAAATAACTTTTTGTAGACCGTACTCTCTAGTTCGAGCCTGTAAAGTGCCTTTTTCCTCCGCCTCCGACCCCTGGCATATCAAATAGCCAGGGTTGCGGCTTTGTTATCTATATACACGATTGGCACATCACTCAGATCCTAGTAAAAATAATCCACTCTTTTCTAAAAGTACTGAGTTTTTCCCCTACGGTTGTCTCAAACGTACACCTCGGCATACCTTGCCAAGGGCTCGGTATGGGAACAAAGGAGTTGTCGACAAGTCCGAACAGCTCTATAGCGTACTTCGGTGATAACCCACAAGTATAAGGGATCGCAATAGTTTTTGAGGGTAGAGTATTCAACCCAAATTTATTGATTCGACACAAGGGGAGCCAAAGAATATTCTCAAATATTAGCAGTTGAGTTGTCAATTGAACCGCACCTGGAAACTTAATATCTGCAGCAAGGTATTTAGTACCAAAGTAATATGATAGTAGTGGTAATAGTGGCAAAAGGTAATGGTAGCAAAAGTAATATTTTTTGGTTTTATAGTGATTGTAACAGTAGCAACGGAAAAGTGAATAAGCGAAGAACAATATATGGAAAGCTCGTAGGCATTGGATCGGTGATGGAGAATTGTGCTAGATGCGATCGATCATGTAACATTCATAACATAGGGTGACACAGAACTAGCTCCAGTTCATCAATGTAATGTAGGCATGTATTCCGAATATAGTCATACGTGCTTATGGAAAAGAACTTGCATGACATCTTTTGTCCTACCCTCCCGTGGCAGCAGGGTCCTATTGGAAACTAAGGGATATTAAGGCCTCCTTTTAATAGAGTACCGGACCAAAGCATTAACACATAGTGAATACATGAACTCCTCAAACTACGTCATCACCGGTAAGTATCCCGATTATTGTCACTTCGGGGTTAGCGGATCAGAACTCATAATAGGTGACTATAGACTTACAAGATAGGATCAAGAACTCTCATATATTGATGAAAACATAATAGCTTCAGATCTGAAATCATGGCACTCGGGCCCTAGTGACAAGCATTAAGCATAGCAAAGTCATAGCAACATCAATCTCAGAACATGGTGGATACTAGGGATCAAACCCTAACAAAACTAACTCGATTACATGATGAATCTCATCCAACCCATCACCGTCCAGCAAGCCTACGATGGAATTACTCACACACGGCGGTGAGCATCATGAAATTGGTGATGGAGGAAGGTTGATGATGACGATGGCAACGGATTCCCCTCTCCGGATCTCCGAACGGACTCCAGATCAGCCCTCCCGAGAGAGTTTAGGGCTTGGTGGCGGCTCCGTATCGTAAAACGTGATGAATCCTTCTCTCTGAATTTTTTCTCCCTGAAAGTGTATATATGGATTCAGGGTTGAGGTCGGTGGAGCGTCAAGGGGGCCACGAGACAGGGGGCACGCCCAGGGGGGTAGGGCGCGCCCCCACCCTTGTGGACAGGTGGTGGGCCCCCTGATGTGGATCTTTCTTCCAGTATTTTTTATATATTCCAAAATAATTTGTCGGATTTCGGGTTCTGACAGACCCTTGAGGTTCGAACACTGGGGTGCGCGCAGAGATTTCACCTTCTACCTACCTGCACCCCTCTGCCTCGCTAAGATCTAAGCTATGGAAAGAACAGCACAAGAGACGCAGGGTTTATACTGGTTCGGACCACCGTTGTGGTGTAATACCCTACTCCAGTGTGTGGTGTGGTGGATTGCCTCTTGGGCTAATGATGATGAGCAATACAAGGAAGAACAGCCTCGCGAGGGTCTGTTCTTGGCTGGGGGAATGAACTGCTAGGAGGAGTTCAGTCGCCCTTCTCTCTCTCTCTCTCTGTGATGCTACTCGATCCGATCCTAGCTAGTTTCTCTCTTGGCTTCTAGATTCTCCCTTCTTGATTGCCCCTCTACCCTGGGGGTGGCTAGTCCTATTTATAGGCAAAGGCCCTGGGCCTCTTCCCAAATATTGAGCGGGAAGGGCGCCAACAGTTGGCCATTTTGAAGGGGAACATCTGGTACACGTATCCTGACTAAAGTTGGTCCTCGCCTGCCAAAGGCTCTGGTGGTGACGCTGGCTTGGGCTCCACAATGACTTCCTCCCTGCCGTTGGACTGGTCTTGGTCTCGTTGCACCGAAACGGGTGCCTTTGCTTGATGCTCTCGCCTGCGCTTGCTCCCTTTGCACGAAAGAGGAAAGGAGGACACTGCGTGGCTGGCGCCCGCCTGGCGCCTTTGGTCGTCATGGCTTGCGTCACGGGCACCTCGTGAGGTACCCCGCCTTGATCTCTCCGCCTCCTCGCGAGCCAGCCTGATGAGGCCGTGCCTGAGGAAGCTTCGTGTCGTCCGCCCCGCGAGGCTTGGCCCCTCGCGAGGGTCTTGGGTCTGTGTTGATGAAGATGGGCCGCGCTGGGCCCCCTTTTGAGCCACGCCGCAGGCCACAGGCAGGCAAGTCTGGGGACCCCCATTCCCAGAACGCCGACATAATTCTCCGTTGATTTTCAAGTCATTCCGAGAACTTTTATTTCTGCACAAAAATAACACCATGGCAATTCTGCTGAAAACAGCGTCAGTCCGGGTTAGTTCCGGTCAAATCATGCAAGTTAGAGTCCAAAACAAGGGCAAAAGTGTTTGGAAAAGTAGATACGATGGAGACGTATCAACTTCCCCATGCTTAAACCTTTGCTTGTCCTCAATAAATATGTAAAGCCAGCGTTCAGGTTTTCAGCAAAGATTATGAACTAACCATATTCACAATAACATTTAGGTCTCATGTTTACTCATATCAATGGCATAATCAGCTAGCGAGCAATAATAACAAATCTCGGATGACAACACTTTCTCAAAACAATCATGATATGATATGACAAGATGGTATCTCGCTAGCCCTTTCTGAGACCGCAAAACATAAATGCAGAGCACCTTTAAAGATCAAGGACTGACTAGACATTGTAATTCATGGTAAAAGAGATCCAGTCAAGTCATACTCAATGTAAACTAATAGTAATGGATGCAAATAACAGAGGCGCTCTCCAACTGGTGCTTTTTAATAAGAGGATGATGACTCAACATAAAAGTAAATAGATAGGCTCTTCGCAGAGGGAAGCAGGGATTTGTAGAGGTGCCAGAGCACGGTTTTGAAATAGATATGAATAATATTTTGAGCAGTATACTTTCATTGTTGTGACGCCCGGATAATTAGGCTACAGTAATCCCACGTTAACGATGCCACGTCACTTTGATTACTGTTAGTAATCTCGCGTTAGTTCGGAACCGATTCAAATTCAAAATCAAAATCAAGCAAACCATAATTTTTTTTCAAATATTAATACTAAAATGTTCAATAAATAGTAGATAAATCAGAGGCTATGATAAAATTGTAAACAACATTATTGAAATTTGATAAGTGACTTAAACAACCGCAAACAGTGGCTGAAAACATTATTTACTAACCTTTTTATTAATAAAAAAATAAATATGAAATGATAATTACCCCAAACTAGTTTTTGGTGGTAGGATATATTGTCTTGTGACTTTTGGGCCAACTCTCATATTTTACAAAACTCATTTGGTGCCCAAACAATTAGCCAAATAAGAAAAGGAAATAAATAAGAGAAAAGTAAAACAAAAGTAAAAGGAATAAAAAGGGCCCCCTGGCCAACTGGGCCAGACGGCCCAGCTCACCGGCCAGGCCGGCCCACCTGGCCCAGCCGGCCGACCCGCCCCTACCTTATCCCCAGGAGGGGGGAAAACCCTAGCCGTAACCCCCACTCCCCCACCCCCCCTCTCTCGCTCCCTCCTCCCAGATCGGGATCGACCCCGAACCCTTCGCCCCCGACGCCCCGCGGCCTCCCCCGCGACCTCGACGACGGCGCCGTCGCCGGTGCCGCCCTGCTGCCGTCGCCTCGCCTCCCTCCGCAAGCCTCCCCCTTTCCCCTCCTCTGCGCCCCCGATTGGATCGGGAGGGGGAACAAACCGCGCCGACGCCATTGCCGATCCCCGTTGCCCGGAGCTGCGTCGCCGCCCTCCACCTCGCCGGACCTCCCCACCGGCCTGCTACCCCTACGCACGTCGTCTCCGTCTCCTCCTCGCCCCCCGTTGCCATGTTCCCTACAACCGCGGTGAGGACCCGACCGCCCCTCTCCCTCACCCCGCGGTCACCGCGCTCCGCCCGCGGCCAGTGCCCCTTTTGCCTCGTCCGCGTGAACGCGCCTCGCCCGAACGCCGCCGTCCCTGTCCCCGCTTCGCCGCGACGCTTGCCGAGCACCGTCACCGCGCCCGCCGTCCACCCCGCGCGCGCTCGCCCCGCTGCTACCTCCTGCCTCATGCGGCGCAGCCACTGCAGCACCGCGCTCGCCCGCTCGTGCGTGGCCTCGCCCGCGCCCTTGCCCGCCGGCTGGCCGCGCCCGCTCACGGA